>NC_142010.1:188439165-188646665 GCF_049901735.1 Notechis scutatus | reverse complement strand
CATTAACATAAACTTTTGGTTGGTAGGTTCTGAGGACCAAGCTGGATGTTCCTCAAAATTTACAGGTATGCAGCACAAAATAGCCGGTGCAGTTCTGCATCCCTTCTTTTCCTCCATAAAAACAATAGAAATCATGGATGTCATAGAACTGTGATGGCAAACCTATGGCACGCGTGACAGAGGTGGCATGCAGAGCCCTCTCTGTGGGCATGTGCGCCATTGCCAGCTGCTCTTCTGGTCTCTGGTGTGCCGGCCAGCTGGTCTTCGCGGGTGCCAGAGTGCCAAAAAACAGCCGAAAAACAAGCCATTTTGGGGGGCTTTTTCTGGGCCATTTTCAGGCCATTTTGGGGGGCATTTTCAGGATGTTTTGGCCCCCAAAATGGCCTGAAAATAACCCAGAAAATGGCCCCACAAACACCCTCAACAAACAGGCATGCGCACATCAGCCATCTGGTCTTCAGGTTTCCAGTGCTCTGTCATGTGCACAAACACTTGCATGCTCACATGTTCTGGTTTGGGCACTCGGTGCTGAAAAGTCATCACTGTTATAGAACATATTAAAGTTGGCCATAGCATCTGACAAAATGGGGTAATAGATTCTGTAAGGTTGCAGCAAAATGCTGGAGTTAGGAGTGAGGTGCCATGTAGTCTGCCTAGTGCCCCCTGGGCATTCTTCAAAATTGTCCCAAAGGACAAAACCAGAAAGTCCGGTTGCCTCTAGAAAAAAAAAAAACACCTTTGGGACAACTATGACTTGGATGACTGAGAATCTCCATAGACACTCTTCAAGACTGTCCAGTTACAAACTCAGATACAGCGCAGGGTCAAAGAGCAACCTGAAACTATGATCCTGGTCTTTCAGGATTAGTTCTACCCCATCTTTGAATTTGAAGGCTACATTAGAGGGCATGGAAAAACAAAGGCTAACACCATTGTAGCCACCAATCTAAACCAAACAACTTTAAAACTGAATCAATGAGCTGAGGGGATGTTGAGCATGAAAGAAGGAACTTGCTGGCACCTGTCCTGCCTATGCTGTGGATGGTGTTATTATGGATGCTGTGTTCTCAGGAAAACCAAATCTTGCATATTTTCCCCATCTTACCAGGAAGAAACAGATGCTAATTAGATGTGCAGTACAGGGCTATTGATTCTTTGTTTCAGAATATTCAGAATAAGCTGAGCCGGAAAAATATTATTTTTGAACTAGTGTTATGCTAGAGCCTAGAGCAGGGATGTCAAATTCAAGGCCAATGGAGTGCTTAGATCTGGCCTGGAAACAGCGGAGGACCAGCCCATGATGCCTTGCCACCAAAAATGGAGCTTGGGAGAAGCTCTGTTTTCACTGGCAGAGAGTTGCAGGAGGCCATCGCAGTTGAAAATTGAGTTTGTGAGGGCTGCGGGCGGCCCTCCTGAGCTCTGTTGAGGGTTGCAGGAGGCCGTCACAAAACGGAGATTGGGAGCCCATTTTCACTGGCAGAGCACTCAGGTCACCACAGGTGCCCCCAACATGAGTGACATTGAGCTGGCCATGTCTACCCTGTGCACACCCACCACAGTCCCTGGAGGTCAAACGCAACCCTGATGCGGCCCTCAATGAAATCAAATTTGACACCCATGGTCTAGAGCAGTGATGGCTAACCTATGATGCGCGTGTCACTCGTGACACGCCGAGGCACTTTGACTGACACGCCTGTTGGTGTGGGGAAAACCTGCACATTTAGAGGCTGCCTGTGCTCTGCTCCAATCCCTGCTCCCTGCTTGTTGCGTGGAGGCGTGGTGTCACTGCTGCCGCAAGATCTTTGCAGCAGAGAACCAGTTTTAACCGCCATAAACTGAGGTTTGTCAGTTTCATTACCTCAGGAACGCTACAGGAGGAAAGGAGATCCATGAGGTTCACAGCCCTGTAAGATGGCCTTCCGATCCCCACATCCTGCACCTGCAGCCCTGAGACCAGGGAGACGAGTTTCACAGCCCAGTGTGATCACCCCAGCCCAGTCCGTCATAAACCAAATTATTGATATTTCTTGAAGTGACACACGACCCAAGGAAGGCTACACTTTTTCCCGATTTTCGACACACCAAGCTGAAAAGGTTAGCCATCTCTGGTCTAGAGCATTATTACCTTACATATCAGACCAAGTCATCATGATCAGACCACACATCATGATCAGACCAAGTCCATACCAGTCTAACAAAGTCAACTGCATGGGAATCAAATGAGAGAAATGAGAGAAACTTTTCTGCTAATTACTGGATAGAAAAGCAGAAACAAAGTATTGAGGTATTATTAGATATCTCATTCTGCAGCAGAATTTGGAAATCAGTTACATTCCAGTACGGTAAGCAGTGTAATTAACCACATTTTAAAAAGCATTTTAAGGGCCATTTCACACAACACAATGTCATATTTGTCACTGAGAGTTCACTGCCACAACTCAAGTCTTCCCAAACCTAAGTAGATTATATAAGTGTCCCCCAGTCTACGGCTATGGAAACAGCATCTTACTTACTCTCCAACCTTTTAGTTTTATGTGTCTCTATAACTGTACAAAGAGAGTGAGAGAGTGAGAAAGAGCTTGGATGTGAAATTAGCTTCTAAAGATATTCCTTTTTTTTATAGAGACAAATGGAATCAGTAGCAGCAATTTAACCAAAATGTGCTTCAAATATAAGGCACAAAAAAGGAAATATGAAGAGGCTGGAGGAATATAAGTCTGCTCACCGAGCAAAGAATTAGGTGCCAAAATGGCCATGTAGCCTTCACGGAAAGATTTAATGGAGGTGAATCAAAAGGTAAAGGAGACAGTAAATAAAGTAGATAGGCTAAAAGGGAAATAGTTCAATACCTAAGGTGACTTCAAAGAAATTAAAAGAAAAAGATACTGGCAAATGAAGCAGAACAAAGAGCCAGGGTTTGTGAAGATTAACTATCTGAACTCTCCAACAAATTAGACTCTCAGGAAGTTCCCTGGAACAGCTAAAAAAAGTAATGGTAACATTTTCATGGAGAATTATGTCCTATCCCTTCTCAGAGTTTGCACCCTGGAAAGAAGCACATTGAATAGGGTGTTTGGAGAGAGAATAGAGAATGGTCCAAAGAATAATTTCCCCCTTCCATAGGAAGTGCATGAGATGACCTTTAACCTTCTCTTCTCCTTTCCTTTTTTCCTTGTTGGTTTATACATTTTCTTCAGAATGTTAAATGATGATAATTTTTTTAAAAAATATATATTTAAAAATCAAATCTTCTGTCTTGAATTACAGGTAATCCTCGACTTGTGGCTACAATTGAGCCCGAAATTTATGTTGCTAAGTGAGGCAGTTGTTAAGTGAGCTTTGCCCCATTTTGCAACCTTTCTTGCCACAGTCATTAAGTGAATCGTTGCAGCTGCGAAGTTAGTAACACGGTTGTTAGCCGAATCTGATTTCCCCATTGACTTTGGTTCTGAAGGTCGGAAAAGGTGATCATATGACCCCGGGACACTGCAACCATCATAAATATGAACCAGTTGCCAAGCATCTAAATTCTGATCATGTGACCATGGGGATGTTGTCATAGTTGTAAGTGTGAAAAACAATGATAAGTCACTTTTTTCAGTGCCGTTGTAACTTTGAACAGTCACTAAATGAATGGTTGTAAGTCAATGACTACCTGTATCTTTTCTACTTGTTTTCAGCTTATTAGAATTCCTGATTATGGCCAGCATTTTCATCTATAGCTTAATTACAGATGAAGGAACAAAACTGTAACTTGGGTTTCTTACTGATATACAACTGTGTTCATTTCAGTGTACAAAGTTAATCCAATATAGGTTGGAAATCAGAAATTTGTGGAAATCTTTCTTCCACAGCAGATGAGCAGACCCAGGGGTGGGATTCAATTTTTTTTAACAACTGGTTCTGTAGGCGTGGCTTAGTTGGTGGGTGTGGCTTGGTGGTCATGTGACTGGGTGGACATGGCTTGGTGGTCATGTTATTGGCTGGATGTGGCCAACTCAATATCACTCACATAGAGGCACGCATCTCCTCGCCTGGCCTCTCGTGACTGTGGGGATGCTGCAACAGTCATAAGTGTGAAAAATGGTCATAAGTCACTTTTTTCAATGGTCACTCCGCACAAGCAAAGTACCAGCAAAGGAGGGGAAAAAAACTTCAGACAGGAAGTCTAGTCCTGCCAAGAATGTAATAAGGGTTAACAGAGAGGCAGTTTCTGTAAGCAACACCAGAATGTTTCCTTCCTGCCTTCCTTACAGGATTAGGCCTGTAATTTCTTCTAACAACCGGTTCTCTGAACTGCTTAGAATGTTAACAACCGGTTCTAGCGAATAGGTGCAAACTGGTAGAATCCCACCCCTGCCTGCAGACTTTATATGTGATGTTGAATCAGAAGACTGGGATTTGAAGTGTTAATACCATTTTATAATGCCTTGGTAAGACCACACTTGGAATACTGTATCCAGTTTTGGTTACCGCGATGTTAAAAAAGATGTGGAGACTCTAGAACAGGGTGGGCAAACTAAGGCCCGCTGGCCACATCCGGCCCGTTGGTCTGTCCAATGCGGCCCGCCCCTGAAAAAAATCGCTGCCATCGGTCTGTCCAATCCGCCCGCCCTGAAAAAAATTGCTGGGCGTGGCGTATTGCCCTGTGCCGCGTGGCCCCAAAGCTGCAAAACAGTGCGGAGCAATCTAGGAGTAGGAAAGAAAAGAAATTTGCAAAGGCCTCGGCTGGGAGTTCAAAATCACCTTCGAGTGCGACCTCTCCTTCCAGGCTTAAACTTTGCAAAGGCAAAGCTTGCAGGCTGGAGCGTCTTCCCGAGGAGCGGGAAGGGTTCCACCCGGCAGGCAGGACGGGCTGCTTGGAGCCACCTAAAGCTAGGCCACTGCTGGTGGAGCTTTGCCCTGCCTTGGTGCCCGTTTCCGCCTTGGCGGTCCTGCTCGGCGGCACTTTAAAGCCTGCTCCCAGCACCCGAGCAACTTCCCAGCAACTTTCGGCTTCCTTTTAACTACCGGGCGCTCACGCCTGGCCCGAGCCGCGCCGCGCGAAGGAAGCCCGGCGGGCGGGCAGGCTGCTTGGAGGAGGCTCCGGGCTTCCCTCCACCAGGCGCAAGCGCCCACGAGTTAAAACAAAGCAGAAAGTTGCTGGGAAGTTGCTCGGGTGCTGGGAGCAGGCTTTAAAGTGCCGCCCGAGCAAAGTTTAAGCAGCCCGCCCTGCCCGCCGGGCGGAACCCTTCTCGCTCCTCGGGGAAGATGCTCCAGCCTGCAAACTTTGCCTTTGCAAAGCCCTGGAAAACGGAGCAACTTCCCAGCAACTGGCTTCGTTTTAACTCGCGGGCGCTCGTGCCTAGCGGAGGGGAAGCCCGGAGCCTCCTCCAAGCAGCCCGCCCGCTGGGCTTCCTTCCACCGCTGCTCTGGGGCCAGGCGTGAGCGCCCGCGAGTTAAAAGGAAGCTGAAAGTTGCTGGGAAGTTGCTCGGATTTCCAGGGCTTCCAGGCTTAAACTTTGCTTGGGCGGCACTTTAAAGCCTGCTCCCAGCACCCGAGCAACTTCCCAGCAACTTTCGGCTTCCTTTTAACTCGCGGGCGCTTGTGCCTGGCCCCGAGCCGCGCGGCAGAGGGGAAGCCCGTGGGCGGGCAGGCTGCTTGGAGGAGGCGACCCGGTGGTGCTCCGGCAGCAGCAAGAGGCAGTTTCGCCCAGGCTCCGCTCAGGTGTCCGGCTGGGGCTGTCAGGAGTTGCTACCGCCGGCGCAGCTCCGTGCGGCTCCAGTCCCGTGTTGCCTTGGGAAGGGAAAGGCAAAACCAGGAGCCACTGAGCCTGAGCCTCCGGTGCCGCTGCTCCCATTGCAAAGCACCGCCGCAGCTCTTCCTTTTGCCTTTCCCTTCCCGAGGCAACGCGGGACTGGAGCCGCGCAGAGCCGCGCCGGCGGTAGCAACTCCTGACTCAGAGGGCCTCCGAGGGGAGGGGAGCCTCCGAGGGGAGGGGAAGGAGGAGAAGAGGGGAGGGAAGGGGGCGATTCCCAAAAATCTTGTGCTGACCCGGCCCATCTGTCAAATTTTAAAAGTCAATGCGGCCCCCGAGCCAAAAAGTTTGCCCACCCCTGCTCTAGAACCATGATGGCGAACCTAAGACACACGTGCTGGAAGTTGCACGCAGAGACATTTCTGCCAGCACATGAGCCGTCACCCCAGAGCAGGTCCACTGGGGCAGCTGATCATCGGGCAGCTGCCATACATGTGCGGGGGGGGGCATAGGAGATGCGCACGCATGAACAGAAACATGCGGTGTGCATGGCAGTGTTGCACGCACATGCACAGAGACGCGTGGCATGCCTGTGGGGGTCATGCATACATGAGCAGGCGGTGTGAGACCCCCACGTGCATAACCTTATGGGTGCTGGCACATGTGCGCGTGTGCACTTTTGGCATGCGGCAATAGAAAGGTTAGCCATCACTGCTCTAGAAAGAGTGCAGAGAAGAGCAACAAACATGATTAGGGGACTGGAGGCTAAAATATATGAAGAACGGTTGCTGGAACTGGGTATGTTTGGTGAAAAGAAGGACTAGGGGAGACATGATAGCAGTTTTCCAATATTTAAGGGGCTGCCACAAAGAAGAGGGACTCAACCTATTCTCCAAAGCACCCAAAGGAAGGATAAGAAGCAATGGATGGAAACTAATCAAGGAGAAAAGCAATCTAGAATTAAGAAGAAATTTCTTGACAATTGGAACAATTAATCAGTGGAACAACTTGCCTCCAGAAGTTGTGAACGCTCCAACACTGGAAGTTTTTAAGAAGAGATTGGACAACCATTTGTCTGGAATGGTATAGGGGTCTCCTGCGTAATCAGGGGGTTAGAGTAGAAGACCTCCAAGGACCCTTCCGACTCTGTTATCCTATCCTATTCTATTTCAAGGTTTGCATCTGAGCATTTATAATTCCCGCTAAGAGAAAATGAAATATTTTGTTACACCTGGTTGAGGTGGTCTTTGGCATAACCTTAGAAAGTCAATCTCAGAATGGAGATCTTGGAGTCTGTGATTTCAGGTAAAGGGTATTTTGGGGGAACAAACTGTGTGCAGGCAGTCTTCATCTTACAACAGTTCATTTAGTGACCCTTTGAAGTTACGACACTGAAAAAAAGTGACTTATGACCATTTTTCACCCGTATGACCCTTCTAGCATCCCCATGGTCACGTGATTCACATTTGGATGTTGTACAACTGACTCAAATGTATGACTGTTGCAGTGTCCCGGAGTCACCTTTTGCGACCTTCCAGCAAGCAAGGTTAATAGGGAAACCCGATTCGCTTTAACAACTGTGTTTTTAATTTAACAACTGCAATGATTCGCTTAACAAATGTGGCAAAAAAAAAGAGTTGTAAAATGGGGCAAAAAGTCACTTAACCAATTTCTCACTTAACAACATAAATTTAGGGCTCAACTGTGGTCATAAGCAGAGGACTGCCTGCATAGATACTATGGATTTTTTCCCCAATGTATTATGGAACTTATGCATTTAGCAGGGGCATTATGGCAGCTTTTATTTCATGCATTTTAACTCACCAATCTAAAATATTAGGATAGCAATTTTTTTAAAAGAATAAATAAAATGAAATACTGTATGTCCTAAATATAATACAACAGAAACCTAAAACTACTCCAATAAAAACAGAGCAGAGATATAAAAAGCAGAGGAGACTATATTCAGAGGGAACATTTGGAAAATTTATATTTACTTGTATTTGTTTGCTTGACACTTTTTAAATGCCATTGATTTGTTTTTACTGTATCGTATTTTTTGGTATAATATTATTAAACTGTGGCATATTTTGGCTTTTATTTCTTCTGCATACTGTTCTGATAGCTTAGGATAAAAACAGATTGAAGAAATTCTGATTATTAAATTAGACTATTAAATTAAGTTAGACACTAGGCAGTCTACTTTCTACAAATAACCAGGTAGTAGACTAAATGCCTCTTTGGGAATATGGGAAATAGTTAATTTACTGTTTATTTCTCTATATACAAGGAGAAGTAATCTGATCCAGAAGATTTCCACACCTATTTATATTCAAAACAAATAAACATTTTATCCTTTCTTAACATCTGAACCTTTTAAAAATGCAGATGATTTTGCTTTTAGGTATTTTTTTGGGGGGGGGGTACACACTTCTGATACAATGTTTTTGACGCATTTTACAAAGCTTCAAAGCTTCTGTATGTTCAGCTTAAAGCCATACCCATTGCATATGTAACCATTTAGAACAAGGATATAACACTCGATTTCATTGTGGGCCACATCAGGTTGTGTTTGACCTCAAGGGGCCGGGTGGGCATGGCAGGGGTGGCCATGGCCAGTTTGACATCACTCATGTCGGGGGCACCTGTGTTGGACCAGATGAGAGTGGGGGGGGATCATTGTCTTCAGTGGAGGAAGGCAAGACCAGGGAAAATGCCAACCTTTGTCCTCCAAGAGACCCTTGCCGTCCCCCTCTCATGTGGAAGACCCCACAAACAGCAATGCAGGCTATCCAGAGCCCTAGGCAGGGGAGGGCCTGGCCCTTGTTCTCCAGGGCACCGGGACCCCACAGCCTAGCCCAGTCCAGCCCCATTTTCCTAGGCCCCGTTTTCAGCATGGATGGCCTCCTGCAGCCCTCTGCCAGCGAAAACAGAGCTCCATTTTTGCTGGCAGATGGACCATGGCCCGGTCTTTCACTACTTCCAGGGTGACCCCATGGGCCAGATCTAAGCACCCTGTGGGCCAGATTCGGCCCGTGGGCCTAGAGTTTGACACCCCTACTTTAGATGTATTTTGGAGGTGTGTATATCTATGTGTACATATATGTATGTGCACACGCATCTCTTGTGTCTGCTTTTGCACTTGTGTGTATAAGTTTTTTTAATCAGGAAAAATAAAATGCTTGACAAATTTTCACTAATACTTGAGCTTGTACTTTACAAAATCTGGTGGGAGCTGCACAGAAATCGAACAGGAAAAATAAGATTACAAGTACAAAAGAAATCTGAAATCGGATTGTTCTGTTATTATGTTACTTTCATACCATTATCTAGGGAGGTGTGGCTTTTCAAAGAAAACTGATGTTAGATTATCAATAGGCAGGCTTACTCCCTCTTTCCAACTAGCAGTTAATTGCACCCATGAGCAACACTGAAGGCGGTACTAGTTGTCCAACTGTTTTTAATTATCTTCAGAATAGGCTCACTGCAGTTTGAGATATTTTGTAATTTATCAAACAGAAAAATTTATCCCGCAACCAATTAAGTAAAAAGTGGCTCATTGATTTCATGGGGAAAGAGAAGCATGTGACTAACACCACTCCCAGAATGAGTGTTACTGTAACCTAAAAGGGTTTAATCAATTGTGTCATTATTCTGCTTTTTTCCAAACATTTCTGTGTCACATAACATTAGGACCAAATATTGGGGAAAATAAGCTGTTGCGCCTGATTTACTTACAAATTATAAGATACATTTTGTTCACATGTGTTTCTTAGGGCTGCCCGTCATTCTTTATCATTAATATATCTGATTTTTGTGAAACAAAAAATTGTGGTTATCACTTAAGCTAAGATGTACTTTAACAGTAGCCCTCCAGACAGCTAGAAAAGTGGTCATTGATGGGATGAGTCACAAGCCCTAAAACAAGCAAAAGACAAAGGGGATGTGATGACCCGGGGCATGGCACGAAGGCAACACAGCCAGAGAACAGGTATGAATCCCTTTATTTGCTCCAACTTTGCCCCCAATGTTCCCTTTACTCTCCAGCCTGGAGAAAAGCTCTCCCACGAACCTGCAACAGCCTCTGGCTGCAGATACTCCAGTCCAAGCACTGTAAGCAGAATGACTGCAATCAATCACTCTAGCAGGGCAAAGTAATGAGTCCAATAATTCCAGCAAGGCAGATAAGCACACAGAAGCATGGCAATAATTCACACAGTCAGGAGGAATGCCCGGAATGCAGGCCACAACTCTTAACACTAGATAAATTCAGCATTTGTTCCCAATAAACACCCCTCCCAACTGCCTCTCCTTTAAACTTCATCCCCAGATGTGCCTTGTGAAGGGAATTGGGGCCCTTTCCTTCCTTGCGGGCCGCAAGTTTGATAGCCCTAAAATAAGTCATTCCTATATCACACAAAGCCATGGTGATCTATAAACCATTAAGCCAGAAGTCTTCAAACTTGACAGCTTTAAGACTTGTGGACTTCAACTCCCAGAATTCCTCCTCCAGTCATGTTAGCTCAGGAAGTCTGGCAGTTGCAGTCCACAAGTCTTAAACTTGCCAAGTTTGAAGACTCTTGCTGTAAAATCTCCAGTCAGAGGTGGTATTTGCTGGTTCTCCAAACTACTCAAAATTTCCGCTGCCGTTTCTCCAGAACTGGTCAGAACCTGCTGAATACCCCCTCTGCTACCGGAACAGATGACTGCAGTCCCCTTTTTAATTCCATCCCAGAAAATTAGAAAACCTGCAGAAGATGTGAGAGAAGCATAAGAAGTGCAGGGAAGAACAGAAAACTCACAGAATAGCAATGCAAGTCACCTCATATGACATTGGACCATAGCTATTATCTACCTGGATGACATCCCTAAAATATATTAATCAGGTATAGCAAACTGAATACATTTTAAATCCTATCCTGTGGTCCAGTAAATTGCACATAGAAGAGTCACTATCTTAAAATTCACCCAATGAAAATTTCAAGAAACACAGTGATGGCACTTATATATTCCCCTAGTCATTGGGTCAACTTGACCTAGAAGGGGTCCTGATCAGATATCCTCCATCAAAACCCTTGTGCTCAAGTTGAGTTACTCTGTCAAACTTTAAATGTGACACGGGGCAGCAGCCATTGGGTTTTGTCCTTCCAGTGACAAAGGGCAGAAAAAGAATCCCCTTAACTTTGGAACAGAAGAAAAGCTACCAATGCTTTCTAGACCCACAGCAGACAATAAAAGCACTGAGGCTGGGAGGAACATTGAATTGCAGGCTAAAGTATTTATGCTAGGAATAGGACAGCTGAAAAGACGGATGTTATCTCTGGGCCTGATACAGTCATGACAAATAAAAAGCAGGCTGTGGAAAATAAAACTGGGGAGCAGTTTGGAGAAACTGCTAAAGAGATAAGGGAAAATCTGCAGTTCAGACCAATATACCTCAAAGCAATCCCTGGCTGTTTTGATATTTGCTGTCAGCCCAGAAAAAGAATAAAAGAAGGGAAGAACATCCTTTCCTTCCTGGAAGTCAAGCAGTTTTGGGAAGCTATAAATAAACACATCACCAAATTTATGTTGCTGATGGCCACTTACCATTGCAGACATATTTAAGATGCACCGATATGGAGCTAGATACTGCAGAGGCAAAGCCTGCATTAATGTGGTAGCAGTGTGAGAAGAAAACTGGGTTTTTAGAAAGGACGGGGAAAAATAAAATAGAAACCCAACTGTCCATCTGTCTAGCTTAAGGTAGACAGTGTTCTTTGGTATGGAAGCCACATTTCCATTTTTAAAACTTTTATTTTTTGCCTCTGGAAGAGTCCAGCCAGGGATGGGATAGCATCATGGGAAACAGCAGGCCCAATTCAGTTATAGGAAGATTTTAAAGGTCAGAATACATGCATTTAAGGAGTTTCCTTGCCACTGAGTCAAAGTGCTATCCAGCCATCCTTCAACTAGCCGATTATGCGGTCCTCACTTTTGATTCATATCCTGTCTGTTGCCTCCGTTCTTGCTTGCAGCCGGATGGTAGTTTTCTGACTGGGATGTTTGGAGCATGTTATAGCAAACAGACTTGTTAAACCTTCCAGCTTTTCTGCCAATTCCCTTTTGGAACATTACCAGCTGGTGGGAAACCATCTCCAATCATAGCACACCTGAGAGTTAGCTACCTATTAAACCTGGAACCACCTGAAACTCACCTATGATTTGATTGCTTATTGTACCCTATGACTATTATTAAGTGTTGTACCTTATGATTCTTGACTCTTGATGAATGTATCTTTTCTTTTATGTACACTGAGAGTATTTGCACCAAGACGAATTCCTTGTGTGTCCAATCACACTTGGCAAATAAAATAATTCTATTCTATTTTATAAGATAATCTGCAAAGGGAGTGGTTGCTTAGTGAAGCAGAAAAAAATCTCATCCTTCACCACACAGCCTCCATCTTCTGTAGATTGTTTTTATTTATTTATTTATTTATTTATTTATTTATTTATTTATTTTTGTCAATTGCTTACAAGATAATAGGTATAAGTAAAAACATAGTTATGAATACATGGATACATATAAGAAAAATAAAAAATAAAAATAAAAGAAACAATAGGACAGGGATGGTAGGCACGTTGGTGCGCTTATGCACGCCCCCTACAGACCTCTTAGGAAAGGGGTGAGGTCAATAGTAGACAGTCTAAGGTTAAAGTTTTTGGGTTTTGGGGAAAAAAACCACAGAGTCAGGTAGAATATTCCAGACATTGACCACTCTGTTGCTGAAGTCGTATTTCCTGCAATCAAGTTTGGTGCGATTAACCTTGAGTTTGTATCTATTGAGTGCTCTTGTGTTGTTATGGTTGAAGCTGAAGTATTCATTGACAGGTAGAACATTGCAATGTATGATTTTATATACAAAACTTAGATCGGACCGAAGGCGGCATAGTTCTAGGTTTTCTAGGTCTAGAATTTTGAGTCTGGTGGCATATCTATCTGGCATTGTCTGTCTGTCTGTCTGTCTGTCTGTCTATCAATCTATCTGTCATCTACCTATCCATTATCTATCATCTACCTACCTACCTATCATCCATCCACCTATCTATCTATCTATCTATCTATCTATCTATTATCTATCTATCTATCTATCTATCTATCTATCTATCTATCTATCTATCTATCATATATCAATCCAATTTATTTGCTCCCATCTTGCCTGGAGATGTCCAGGAAAGTTACCCTTTCCCCAGATAACAGGCCAATGGGACAAGTTAGGTGCCATCAATCAACTATCCAGCAAATTTCTTTTGTTGGCAAATTTTTCCTTCTTTCAAAAGTACAAATTTTGGCAAGAGTGCTCACCTACTCAGAGGAAGCTGATTAACAGCCAGAGGAGCAGCATGGTCAGTGGAAAGGCCAATCTTTTTGAATCCTGCATTTGGATAGAGCCGTGTTGGGTCTTATGGTAACCTTTCTCCCACTCCCTCCAGCCACTGATAGCTATGGAAGGTGGGCTGTGGAAGGTTCCCATTTAATGGCAGAAAATGAAAGAATGACAGTGGAGGATAATGTGCAGGATTCCTGAGGTATACCTATACCTGCACCCCAGACTGAAATGGCTAGTAGGCCCCAGGATGTCATCTTAGCTGCAATCTGACTAAGCCACCAACATAACAATTGAGTGAAGCTTGTCAGAACCTACCACTTGTCCAGAACGCAGTTACGAATTAAACATGCAAAAGGCCCGGCATGTTTTATTGGCATAAAATCAAATTAAGCCCCTCCCCCAAATTAAGGCCTATATTAAACATGTGAAATGGGGGGGAATGGCCGGGGGAGGCTTGCCGTTAGGAAGTACTTTTGTTGCATACCTGGATATGGTGCTGCCTGCATTGACTTCAGTGTTGGTGGGGAACTTTGTATCGGGAGACCTTCCGCCACCATTGCTTTGCCTTCTCCCCTTGCTGCCGGCATTTGGCGCAGCCATGCACAGCCAGCCAGGGCTCCTCCCTGCAACCGGAGCCCGGCGGAGACACTCGGCTTCAAGCGCTCATGTCACCGCCTTCCCTTTGCCTTCGAAGGCAAAGCCAATTCTTTTAAAAACAACGCCCTACTACCGGTATGACAAAGCCTCCCCTGCCCGAGAGGGCAGCCCAACCCCACATGGGGAGGCGAATCTCCCGGGGCCGCAGTGCAGGATCGGCCCACCACGGGAGAAGTGCCCAGCTGCCATCTCTGTCTGGCGCCAGGCAGAGCACGAAGAGCTTCACCTGGGGTGCCCAGCACAGCTGACAGACCAGCGGCAGAGCTCTCACCAAGGCAGCGAACACCTCCCCGCCGGGCCCTCCACTCATCCCGTCAGGGCCATGCCAGAGCCGTGTGGGCTGGGCAGAGCCGGGAAAGTGAGCCGTGGGTGCGTGCCTGCTTGTCTTCCTTCCCAAGTCCCTCCAGCCCGACCTGAAGGGGCCACCGGGAGAGGCTGCCCGAGGCAGTGATAGTACCCACCAGTCCGCAGACAGGGAGGCGAGGCAACGGCAGTGCTGCTTCCCTGGCCAGCGGGTCTGGCGGAGAGAGACCGAAGCCACCCATCCTTTCCACCCCTCGCCCAGCCCATCCCCGTCCCCACACATCTCCAAATGTGCCAGCAGCTCCAAATGCTGCAGCGGCATGGGCATTGGGCAGAGGCGCTCACTCGGTGGGGCTCAGTTTGGAGGAGGACACAGCGCAGGCCGTCGCCTTGGCTCTCTGTTCACAGATGGGTAGGCGCTATCACTGCCTCGGGCGGCCTTTCCCGGTGGCCCCTTCGGGTTTGGGCTGGAGGGGCTTGGGAACGAAGCCAAGCTTGGGTCGGCCTGGCTCTTTCTATTTGCAGTCAGGCGCACACCCGCGGCTCACTTTCCCGGCTCTGCACAGCCTGCACAGCTCTGGCACAGCCCTGGCGGGATGAGCGGAGGGCCCAGCGGGGAGGCGCTCACTGCCTTGGCGAGAGCTTCGCTGCTGGGCAGGAAGGCTCGCCTGTCAGCTGCGCTGGGCGCCGCAGGCGAAGCTGTTCATGCTCTGCCCAGCACCAGGCAGGGATGGCGGCTGGGCGCTTCTCGTGGGATGGGCCAATCCTGCGCTGTGGCCCCGGGAGATTTGCCTCCCCACGTGGAGTTGGGCTGCCCTCTCAGGCAGGGGAGGCTTTGTCGTACTGGTAGTAGGGTGTCGTTTTTAAAAGAATTGGCTTTGCCTTCGAAGGTGAAGGGAAGGCGGCGACAGGAGCGCCTGAAGCCAAGTGTCTCTGCCAGGCTCCGGTTGCAGGGAGAAGCCCTGGATGGCCATGCGTGGCTGCACCAAACGCCACGGCATTGCTCTAAACGCCACAGCAACACGGGGAGAAGGGAAAGCAACGGTGGTGGAAGGTCTCCCGATACCAAGTGCCCCACTAATGCTGAGGTCAACATCCAATCCGTCGCCGCCCACCCGCCCTAGGATGCAAGGTGGGGGAATTAAGTCACCCCCGAAAAGATGGCCTAGCTCTTTTTTCGGGGGTGAAAAAAAAATAAGGCCTGGCCTTATTTTGTGAGAAACATGGTATTTACAATAGTTGCAGTGTCGTAGGGTTATGTGATCACCTTTCCAGCCAAGTTCTGATAAGCAAAGTCAGTCGGAGAAGCTAGATTTGTTTAACAACAATGTGATTCACTTAACCATGGCAAAAAAAATGATAGTAAAATCTGAAAGGACTCACTTAATGAAAGTGTGTGTGTATGAAGAGAGAGAGGGAGGGAGGGAGGGAGAGGGGGAGAGAGAGAGTGGGAGAAGGAGAGAGAAATTTCAGACATCAGGAGAGAACAGATGTTCTTGGAGATAAGCAGAAGCAGCTTTAAGCCTTTTGCTTTTAAAACCAAATTTCCTCAGTTGAGAAAGAGAAAGAGAGAGCTGAGTTTGCAGCCGAGCAGGCTGCTGTGTCCCACCAAACAAGTTTTTGGAAGCACAGGAAATTGTGATAACAAGTCAGCATTTGGACTGCTGTTTCATCTTCTCTTATGGTATCAGAGAGTTTGAGTCTCATCACCACAAAAAAGTTCAAGTTTTTCTTCCTGGCCCTATCACCCTATCTCATGCTCTCTGTTTTTCATTTCAAAAAGAGAAAAGGGGAAGGGAAAAATTTCCCAGGAGAAAAATTGGAGCTTATCTCTGTTTTAAACATCGCTATTAGGAAACACTGTTTAAAATTAGTAATAATAGCTGGTGCTTATACTGCAAATTGGGGTTTGAGGATTGTCCTTTTGTATCCTTTTAACTCAGAGATGGTATTTAGCAGGTTCTGGAGAACCAGTAGTGGAAATTTTGAGTAGTTCAGAGAACCGGCAAATACCACCTCTGACTGGCCCCGCCCCCATCTATTCTCCGCCTCCCAAGTCCCAGCTGATTGGCTGGGTCTTCTTTCATTGTCCTGCACAGGAGAACGGAGCTGAAAAGCAGGTTAGTGGGGTGAGGAGGGAATGGGATTTTGCAGTAACCTTCCCTTGCCATGCCCACCAAGCCACGCCCACCAAGCCACATCATGCCCACCAAGCCACGCCCACAGAACCGGTAGTAAAAATATTTGAATCCCACCACTGTTTTGACTGATATACTTTTACCTTTTTTAATTGATTGCAGATTCCTGTGACGGTTGGTTTCAGTACTGCACAGAGTCAAAATATAATTTTAATAGAATTTTTGTACAGCTGGGGCATAGAATAACTCCAATAGAAGAGAATATTTGTAACTCAGGGTTGAACTGTGAGGTCCTTGTTGCTCTCTGAGCTTGGTTGTTTTCTTGCAGATGTTTCATTACCCAACTAGGTAACATAATCAATGGACTCATGATGATGTTACCTAGTTGGGTAATGGAACAATCGAACTCAAAGAGCACAAAGAACCTCAAATAGTACATATGACTTTCAGAAAGTAAAAAACAAATCAGTTCAGGCAAATTAATTTTAAAGCATTGAAAGACTAAATGCTATCAAGTCAATGTCAACTCTTGGTGACCACATAGAAATATTTTCTTCCATAGCAGTCTGTTCTAACCTAACTTGGACCTTCAAGTCTTCCAATGATGTATTCAGTGTTATTGTAACTGAGTCCACCTCCCTTGATCATCCTCTTTTTCTTTTTGCCTTCAAATTTCCCAGCATTATTATTGAGGACATAGTGAGTGGCCTTAAAGGACAGGAGGAAAAGTCGCTAACAAGCAAGGTCAGATAAGCTGGGCTTTGAGCCAGTTCCAAGAAACTAA
This sequence comes from Notechis scutatus, assembly GCF_049901735.1. Lineage (NCBI taxonomy): Eukaryota > Metazoa > Chordata > Lepidosauria > Squamata > Elapidae > Notechis > Notechis scutatus. The sequence goes on along the minus strand of NC_142010.1, from coordinate 188,629,672 downwards.
TTTGAGAAAATTGCCAGACAGAGCCTTCCCTTGTTCAGAAAGAGATAAAGTGAGGGATGGGGAAATAAAATTTAGGTTTGCAAGATTCTGTTACTATATGTTACAATAAAAGTAGTTCTGATCTATATGGCATTGGTTTCTTAATACGGTCTATCTGGACTTCTACAGTTAGGTAAGTGTTTTCATAATACATCATGTCCAAAATATGATATAATTTGATATTGGTTCACCTGTGCCTTGAGTAAGAGTCATGGTTAATTTGCTCAGGGATCTGTTTGTTTCTTTTCTTAGTTATCCAAAATATTCTCCAGAGTTTTATCCAAACCAAAACTCAACATGTCTTTTTATCTTGCTTCTTCAAAGTCCAGCTTGCACTTCCACAGAATGTGACAAAGAATGCTATTACTGGCATGGTTATGATTTTTGTTGATATAAACACATATGGTATTTAAATATTTTTTTCCAAGGCTTTCATTTCTACTCTACCAAGTGCTACAATAGTTTGCTTTGTATTTCTTGACTGCTATTTCCTTTGCTGTTGATAGTCGATCTACAAAGGTAATAACTATCCACTGTAATATCTTCATTGTCAGTTTTAAGACTGATTCCGCTAGCTGTCATGAACCTGGTCTTTATATTTAATCTTAATTCCATTTTTTTCCATTGTGCTCCTTGATTTTTGTTATTAGAGCTTACAAATCATTTGCATTTTCAGTTATTAGAATAACATCATGAGCATAATGTACTGATGTTACTTCCTTCATTTTTTAAAACTACAGTATCTTTCAATTCCGTTTCTTTCAGTATATATTCAGCGTATTCATCAATCAGTTTCCATTGCCTGTCTATGTGCTTTTCTTGGCAAAATACAAGAGTTCATCACTGTCTTTCCAATGCAGAGTAAAATAATGCCTTAGTCATTTTCACTAAAATGAAGTTATGTCTCGGTTAATCCACTTTTTCATATATTATTTAACATATTCGTCTTCCTGTTCTTCCTTCCTTTACCCATTCTTTTCAATCCTGATCTTTATTATATTCAGGGGTGGTATTCAGCCGGTTTGGACCAGTTCTTGCATCTGGGTAGGGAAACTTTTGACTGGTTCAGAGAACTGGCAGGGAAAATTTTGAGTGCCTCCCCCCTCCCCCATGCTTACCTCTCACCTGTCCTATATTCTGTTGTTTCTTAGCTCAGCTGATTTGCGGGGCAGAGCAGATTCCCGCGCAAATCGGAGCCGAGCTAAGAAACAGCTGATGGTCAGTGTTGCTGTTATCGGTGTGCACACAAATCGCATGTTCGGTGCGCCCCAGGGAAGGTAAGAAACAGATGATGGTCGCTGTTTGTCCCATTTGTGTGCGCGCAAAGCAGCGGGGCAGGAGGCAGAAAAGTTTGGCCAAGTCTTCTCCTCCTTCTCCTTATCTTGTCAGCCCAAGGGCAGAGGGGGAGGGAAGGTACATACATAGGCAATTGCCCTGTCTCTGCAGCATCGGTCATGTGACTGAGTGGGCATGGCCAACTCGACGTCACTCACAGGAAAGTGCTGCCCCACCTTGCTGTGAGTGATGTCAAATTGGCCACACCCACCCAGTCACATGACCACCTAGCTACACCCACCAAGCCAAGCTTGCAAGAACCGTTGGTGGTAAATTTTGAATCCCACTACTGATTATATTATACCTATTCTTCTTCCTTTCCCTCTTCTTCCTCCTTCAAATTTCAACCTCAGTTTCTACATTTTACAATTTCATGTTCATCAGCACTTCATATTGTGACTTTATTCCATACATAAATCTTTTTATCCATTTTAAATCTTTGTGGTAATTATAAATGGGAAAGCAATTGGCAACTATATCTTTTTGCCATTAAGTGGTCTCCTTAGTGATTTTTCAATAATTCTTGGTACATTAACTGTTTATTTTTGCCAGTTATGCTGAGATCCATAAAGATGTTTTCAGACACAATCTGAATTTATATTTATTCCATATTCTCAATATAGCATGTCTAATGAAATGGTTTTTAAAATCCATATTAAGTTTATTATATCATAAATATCTATACCATCCAGACCTCAGGCTTCAAATTCTAAAAGTCTTTTGTTTCTCATCAATACCTATTATTTCACCCAACGCAAGCAACAAGTTGCAAAGAACAAATTTCAAACCTGGTAAACCAATCTTTTTCATTATGTAACACTTTATATTTAACTTGCTTTTTTCCTCTTCCTTGGCATACAAATTCAAATTCACAATTTTATCACACAAATTCTCCCTAACAATTATGATTTTATTTTCTCCTATTTTAACATGTGCTTCTTATTTTTATTCTATGTCTTGACATAATTATTTTGAAATAACCTACAATTCATGTTAGTCATAATGATGCCCAAATATGTTACTTTTCATTCAATCTTTAAAAACCAGTTTTTCTGTATCAGTTCTGTTTGATCTTCTATTTTTTAAATATTTTTGTTAACATTTTTGTCTTATTATTATTAATTTTAAACTACTAGCATACCAAAATCCTTTAACTTTCCCATTAATGTTTCTACTCTCTCTAACTGATTCTCTGAAACTATTACCAGGTCATCCATAAATGCCCTTCACTTATACCTTAAGTCATGTTTTCTTAAGTCTCTATTCGATGCTGTTTAAATTAAAATGAAAAAGAGTAAATTGATAGCAGTCATATTTGCCTCCTCCTTTTTTGAGTCTCTCAATGTTTTGTTAGTTCTCCATTAACACTTATTTTTGCTTTGTATGGGGTATAAATTGGTCTTACTGTCAACTCTGAAGTTGGCTGAACTGTGGCCATTTTTGGGGGTAGTTATCTCCAGAGACTTTCTTCTTCTCACAGCTTCAGGGCTGAAACAGGGCTGAGAATCACGGACATTGGTGCAGGTGTTGAAAAGATGGAGACTGAAGTCACCTAGCAACTGGACTACATGCTGATTGGACCCTGTGATTGATGACTCTGGGGGGAAGTGACAAAGTTTTACTTTTAATTGGGTGTAAAACCGACGAGAACTTAGAGCCGGTTTTCCACCAAGACTGTGCCAATTTGATATGTTCCAATAAAATGTTCTTTGAGAAATATGCCTACCTCAGAGTTCTTATTGAATGGGACGTATTACTTGGAACCTTGACATTTACCCTTTCAGATTAATTGATGAGTACTTAATGTGATTGGTGTTGATCTCCATTCATCATGTACTAGAAAAAGATGAATATATTTTTGAACTTTTCCTTTAAGTGGAATTGGTCAATATAATAATAACAAGAATAACAACAGCACTAATACAGCCTAGACAATCCAATAGTTTGAGTAAGTATTATGTTGAAAACTGCATTATCCAATGTATCCTGTAGTTCAATTGCAATATAAGGTTTAAATGTCCACAAAACATTTAATTCTGTGCTCCCATCTCATAAAAGCAACAATAGCAACGGCTATTTGATTCTAGCAAACATTTGCTATATTTTAAAAGAAGTATTATTGATATTTAGTCAATGTTTTATTAACTCTGCTTGAAACAAGGTATTGTTCCTTAAAATAAGGAGTCAAGTTGTATTTATTGTACTCGAGATATACTTCTGATTTACTTATATGGGCTTATCTGGGTTTTATAACTGAGAGCACATTGAAATGGTTGGAAATTGGCAGAAAGTAACAATTTATCCTGACAGATGTGGCCTTATCAAGAATGTAAATATCATCCATTCCATTTAAAATGTTCCATAGCAGGGAAGGGTTGTTATTGTAGAATTTGCAAATTGTAGATTCTGTTTATTAATGGAAAGCTTTTTTTTTAAATGGAAGGGTAGTGTATATAAGACACCAAAAGGACATATTTCAGCAAATGTGCCAATTGAATATGAAGTCAGAATGTTTAATTGTTCGCATGAATGCATGCAAAATGGCATGCAATTACAGAGCGCAATTCAAGCTTCTGAAAAACTAATTCATATTACGAATTAAATCTTTAAAAACAATGAGAATGAGTTTTCTCTCACATTCTGGAACAGGAATAGCTAGGTCTAAAAACCTGTCAAATTCAGATGTCAATACTTCCTACAAAAAGAAAGTGAAAAGCTTATACCAAGAAATCTGTTTTGACTTCTTCTTCTCAATACACCATTCCGAAATCTTGCCTATATTACAATAGTAGAGGAAACTGAAGCATTGGGCACACTACTACGATGTCGTGGTGTGCTTGCTAGTGTTCTGATTGCTTGGGGGCAAGCTACCAGACCCAGAATGTTGACACACAGCAAGCTCTCCATGGGTGATGAAATATAAATTGGCTGATGGAAAACACCCTTTAGGCTATTGGCATCCACAGGGGGCGGGAAAGATAGTAGTGCTGAGGAACAGGAATTAAAATGGATGGACCAGTTAGATTGAGGAGTCAATACATTGAAAATGAAGACAAGAAAGGTTTACTTAAAAGTGAAACAAAGGTGGTATATTGAATTTTTACCCCACCGCTCAGGAGGTCTGAACAAAACCTCCAACAATGAAGCAACCCAAACTCTTGAGAGCTGTGGGAAGACACCAATGAACCACAATTAGAATTTCAAATGTCAGGAGAAATGGCAGGTTGTTTCCCTTTGCAAGATCTGAAAAATAATGTTAGCGTTCTTCTGCATAAAATTCAGTCTACCCACTGTCTCTCCATACCCAAAGACTCATAATCATTTACTGAAGACTTGGTAGTTAAAACCACAAAACCACAGGGCTGGAAAGAACCATGAAGGTGTTCTAGTCCAGCCCCTTGCCAAGACATGAGCAGGCTGTTCCATGGCTTAATAGTTGTTACTGTCAGGAATCTATGGAGATTCTCAGTCATCCAGGTCATGGTTGTCCCAAAGGTGCTTTTTCAAGAGGCTACTGGAATTTCTGGTTTTTCTTTAAAGACCTTTCATTTCTCATCCAAGAAGCTTCTTCACCTCTGACTGGATGGTGGGGAATGGAAGGATTATATTCCTTGCAGATAGCGGTCATTTCAGCGGTGGGCTGCAAATTTTTTAACAACCAGTTCTCTGGCTGGGTAGATGTGGCCGGTTGGTCATGTGACTGGGTGGGTGATATCAGCCTGACCTCCTGGCCACTCGCCTTAAAGGAACAGGTAGTATTCAGTTGGCTGGGGTTAATCCCACCACTGGCTGGTCTTGCCCCTGCCCATTATTGGCCTGTTTTTTGGGCATTTTTAGGCCATCTTGGGGCTGTTCTCAGGCTGTTTTGGGGGCCATTTTTCCAGTCAAAATGGTCTGAAAACAGCCCACAAAACAGTCCATTTTTCAGGCTGTTTTCAGACCGTTTTCAGGCTGTTTTCAGACCAATTTTGGCCAGAAAAATAGCCCAAAATGCGGACTGTTATTTGGGCTGTTTTCAGGCTGTTTGGGGGCCTTTTTCAGGCCATTTTTTTCACTCCAAAAATGGCTGAAAACAGCCCGAAAAACAGGCAGGGGTGGGGCCAGCAAGTCATCCAATTTCCCAGTTCTCTGAACCGTGCAGAATTGGAACAAGAGGTTTTGGGCGAACCCATCCGAATATGCAGCAGCCCACCTCTAGGTCATTTTAGTGAGTTGTTAAGGTCACCTGGAGGTTTATCTGTATCATTGGGTCACCTGAGTGGTACAAATGGGTGTGTAAACCTTTGGGATTACTGTCAGGAAATTCCTCCTTGTTTCCAGGATGGATCCTACTCTGAGAGTTCACTCCCATCCATTGCTTCTTGTTCTTAGGTCCTTGGGTGCTATAGAGAATAAATTAATATTATCTTCCTTATTGCCAGCCCTTCAAGTATTGGAAGACTGCTATCATGACTCCCCTCAATCTTCTCTTCATTAAGGTAAACATAACTACTTCCTTTAGCTCTTCTTCATAGGATTTGGTCCCCAGACCGATTGTCATCTTTATTGCTCCTGTCTTAGCAAGTGGTTTTCCAAGATTCTTTTCAGCCCCATAATTCTATGATTTTAAGTACCAAGTCTTCAAAGATTATGGATCTTTGGATACAGAGAGGCAGTGGGTGGACTGAATTTTATGCAGAAGAACACTAAAATTCTTTTTCAGACCTTGGAAAGTGAAACATCACATTTGAAATTCTGATTGTGGTTCATTGGTGTCTTCCCACAGCTGTTTCGGCAAAAATTGAAGACAGTATACTTCAGATGAATGACTGAAGCATATGTATCATAAAGTAGCACATGAGATAAACTGTAAATCAATCATATTCTGCTCTCTGTAAAAAAAAATGTGCCCTCTTGTGACTTAATGTACTTCCTGCCTAAAAGGGCAAGTTGCTGTTGTTGTTGGATTTTTTTTCTCACAAAGGAGGGTTTATTTTGAAATTGATTATATATATATTTTTAAAAAGACTGTGTTATACAAAAGATTTTTTTTCCTGGCCTGTGCCATTTCTGCATATGTCGACTCATAAGTTTACTCTGTCCTATTTGTGCATGATACTTTGTCCCTCAGCAAAACCACCCCTTTAATATATAGTTAATCACTACTTTAAAATAAATTCATTCTTTAATAGCATTTCCAAATATCATCACTGGATGTGTTCAAGCAAAGCAGAGTAGCCAATTACCCAGGTTGCTTTTAATTTAAATTCCCTTGTGGAGCAAGGCTTGTATTTGAAGGCCTAAATAGCCTTTTTTTCAACCTATGATTCTATGGCTGTGTGGTTGTGAATGGTTTTTAAGTTGTATCCTCCTGCGCAGTGGCTTTGGTGAATCTATTCTCCAAGTACAGCTTTTCAAATCTGTTTGGCCTGATTTTTGAGCCTGGGATGAAATACAAGTGTGAAAACTGTCAAACAGTTAAGTGCCAACCTGTACTTTATTCTAGATTGGGTCAGTTTTTATCAAACTTTGCAAAAGATTAGATTCTTCAAACAAGGTTAATCCTCCATGGACCTCTGATTCTAAAGCAATCTTTCAATTACTGTTAGAAAGGAAAAAAGGAATCAGTTGCAATCTCTGGAAAGCAATTGAAAGAAATACTGTTCAATCTATATCGCTCATCCTCTAACCTCTTTCTTTTCAGGTAAAGCCAATTAGCTGTAAATCCATAATATTAAATTTATTCAGCTCCTAATAAATGTATGGCCTATATTTTTCAAGCCAACTGTGCAAGTGTACAATTTCTTTGTTGTCCCCTGGTGTAGCTCTGATATGGCAATCACAGCTTGTGGGAAAGCATTAGGCATTCCTAGTTCTCTCCACCAAGCAGACATTAGTTGTCCCTGTAGCCTATACATACCATATGTTGTTTTAATGTTTCATTGTGAAAAACTTTCGGAGGCAAGAAATTAACACATATGCTAAATATGACAGCCTATCTCCCATAATTTTCCATTAAAACGGCCATATGGCATTCACACACTGTTATCAAATATTCTCTTGCCCAGATGCACAAGAGTTATGGTTTTATTAGTTTTATCCTTGACTGCGGGACTGCGGAAAAGGAAATTATTAATGCATGTTTAAATACAACATGCCTCAAGTTTTCCTTATCATAACAACGTCACCAGTAGCAGCAAGCTTAGGCTTCCTGTAGAAAATTAAGTGTGATTACTTTTTCACACTTAGTATCGTTTTCATAATGGGGATCCTACTTCGCAATGGAATAAACAGTCGCATTCTGCTTGGGTTCCTTCAGAGAGAAATTACAACTTTTGTCTTAGTTCACCTCTGGGCTTATGAGTTGCAAATCTGTGCCAAGGCTTTATAAGAAATCAAATTCTCTGTTACAGCATGAAAAAGTTTGGCAACTATAGGGATGAAAATCATGATCTTCCTGAGCCTTTTCTCTTCCCCCCCCAGCACAGAGATCTTGTACTAATTACTTGAATTAAAAGCTTTCAACTGCAGGCAGTAAGTGTCTACCCATCTCAAGTGAGTAGTTTTGGGGACACAAAAGAAAAGTATTCTTAGAACTAAATTAACTTTCTGGTGGATAATGTGGGAAAAGCCAGACCAAGATATTTTGTTGCCTGAAGCAAACAATAGGACAACTCTCTCTCTCTCTCCCCATCCCCCCATGGAGTTATGACACTTGAGTAAAAGAAGAGAAAGTCTCACTTCTTCCTTCTTTCCCGCTGTATCATCCACGCAGCTGCTATTCCCCTGCTGCTATTGCATAATGACAAACTTAGACATACAATTGTGATGGCAACATGAATTTGAAACCACAGCAAATGGGAAATCAGCTGGACAAAGAAACTTTCTCAAGATCCATCTTTCCATTCAGGTACATTGTCCCCTTTCTAAAAAAAATTTTCCCAGAGTAGGATGGTGTACATTTTTGTACTGCATCTAACAAGCAGTTGTTGGTAATGCACAGCTTTCTACAGTTACCCTCAAGAAACATAACTTAGAAAACTGTTTAGATGCACACAATCACCCATGGAAATGTATACTGAACATTCGGGGGAAGTCAAAACAAATTTCCTTCAAATACATAGTTTCAGAAATTGTGTTCCATTCTGCACAGAATGGGAATTTATGTAGATAGGAAAGTACCCTACTCAATCAGTACAGGTAGTCCTTGACATATGACCACAATCGAGCCCAACATGTATGTTGCTAAGTGAGACATTTATTAAATTGAGTTTTGCCCCATTTTATGACCTGCCTTTCCACAGTTGTTAAGTGAATCATTGCTAAGTTGTTAAGTTAGTAACAAGGTTGTTAAGTAAATCTGGCTTCCCCATTGACTTTGCTTGTCAGAAGGTCGTAAAAGCTGTTAACCTGGGCCACTGCAAAAATAAGTATGGATGTATTTATAAACATGGATCAAGTTGGATGTAAAGCATGGGTGTACTTTTAATATGGATAAGTATACAGTAACTGTAATAAATATTGGTGTACTAAAAAGTAGGTATAAGCATGGATGCAATAAATATTGATTTACTTATAAGTATGGTCAAAGATGGATGGATGTCCTTATAAATACATCCTAGGAAGTCCAGGATTTGGAAAAGGCAAGATTGTCCTTGTGAAAGCATTAGAGGTTTCTACCACAGCCTTACCTTTCAGCGGCTAGCTTTTCTCCTTCAATCTTATTACTATTATTGCCAAATACTCCATCTGGTAGTAGATAATTTCTTATAATGGAGGAAAGGAAGCAAATGTCAACATTTAAATGTCACTCTCTTCTACTTACCAGACAAGCACAATATTCAGTCTGGGCTTCCAACTCTGTGTGATTGCCTGAAGGGAAATTTCAACACCCTGGGTAACCAAACTGTTTGCTTATCTAAACACACACAGTGTGCGTGTGCGTGCGTGCATGAGAAAGAGAGAGAGAGAGAGAGACAAAGACAGACTGACTGACTAACTGACTAATAGGGACACTAGATGCGTTTCAGTGCTGATCCATGAGGCACACATTGTTTCACAATGTCACACTGTCAGATTGTACATTGCTGGAGAGCTCAGAAATACATAGATTGACTGCTGGTAAATTACTTCAGAAAATTATCTACTTGCCTTTAGCAGACTTCTGACCGACACTGGTGTATCAAGGCAAGATCAAGAAGTGCCTCAAAGCACACATTAAGAAAACAATCTTCACCTGTTTGCTCACAAATATTTAAATCATCACAAATATGCAAGATAATTCAGGTTTAGCCAGGATAATATACTGGACAATGCATGTTTAGTCATAAGTACCATTTAGTCACTGTAACTTAGGAGTCATTAGGGCTAAATGAAATTAAAATAAAATAATTAGTTTTGTTTTTTAAAAATACTTATTCTCAAACTAAAAAACTGCATTATAAGAACCATAACTGTTAAATGACATCAGCTTCACAGGTAGTATTCAGCAGGTTCTGACCAGTTCTGGAGAACCGGTAGTGGAAATTTTGAGTAGTTCGGAGAACCGGTAGCAGAGTAGTTTGGAATACCACCTGTGACTGGCCCCACCCCCATTTATTCTCTGCCTCCCAAGTCCCAGATGACCGGCTGGGTCTCCTTTTATTGCCCTGCACAGGAGAACGGAGCTGGAAAGCAGGTTAGTGAAGTGGGGAGAGAATGGGGATTTTACAGTATCCTTCCGCTGCCATGCCCACCAAGCCACACCTGCCAAGCCATGCCACGCCCACCAAGCCATGCCCACAGAATCGGTAGTAAAAAAAAATTGAGTCCACCACTGATCAGCTTCTACAATTGGATTTTATAGGGTAAAGAACAATATGAAGTTTCTGATGAAAACAGTATCCCTGCTGAATAATATGAAGCTAGATTTGCCACCAAATAGTTGGCATCTGTAAAGTTCCAACAGAAATCATAAATCCCCAATCCTTTTTGGCTAATCCCAACCCACAGGATCAGCTAGTTTTGAATTACAATGACCATGACAATTAAATCTAAAATATGCTAGTACTCCAGGATTATATTCAGTTCAAATTTTATATAAAAACATCCTGGTTTAATACATAGATCAGATAATGCAGAAATCCAGGCGTCCTGACAGGAGAGTTATAAAAAGGGAATCAGAGTGATGGAAAGATTCCACTCAGCTCTTGAATGAAAGGCAGACTATAAAACTGATCAATAAAAACTCCTAGTGATTCAACATGTTTTTATGCGCAACAATTAGGAACATGAGTGCGATGATGCAATCTCGACAAATAAAGGACATATAAATCCCACACACATTATAGGGGAAGTGTTAATCAAATCCTTAACTTCCTGGAAGGGATTTATTTTTGACTGGATAATGGCCGCTAAATTCCTTCTTAAATTACTCTGCCAACTGAAGAATTGGCAGACAAAATGAGCAGTGGCAAGGGCAGTTTGCATTTGGTCAGCTTTTGTAATGGCTAAATGGGAATTGCAAATCCAACACGTGTTCATTATTCTCCAGGCCTTCAGCAGTAATTAGCGTGTATCCATGTGGCAAAGACTTGGTCTTTTCTATGAAGTCTCTTGACAGGAATGATGTCAAGTCTCATTTGTTCTTTTCTTCATGATGAACTTATTCAGAGGGCTCCCATTTGTCTGTGCCATTGACACAGTGATGTCTATTATCCTTAAAAAGTACCATATCATCTCTTTCTCAATAGACAGTGGATGAGATTAATGCCCATGATCACAACAGGTCATGCATGTAAGTGCACTGGCAAATAATAACTATCAAATAATAACTTGTTTCATCTGATATATGGGGTTGGTCCCAGTTATATTTACAACTTCTAGGACAAAGAGGATGCGTGCACACATGTAGAAATATACAAGTGGCATAGGAAAGTATAATAGCCCACTAAAATGCAATCCATAATGGCATGAGGTAAAAGTAATATAATGTCTCACTCAAGTTGAATTCAGGCCCAGATGGACACTGGTGTTGTTATCAGGCTGATTATACAGAAGTGGTTCATCTTTTTTGTGTGTATGATACTACTTTTCAAATACCAGCCAGATCTACTCCTGTTTAATGTTTTCAAGATCAGCCAAAGTCATGGTAATTTATCAGTTTAAAAACTGTACAGTGTATTTACATTTAGGAAGTTGTGGGCAACCCTTAGGGAAGTTGCATACCAAAGAAATTTATAATTTAAAAAAATGTGCTGCTGTATATATACAATCGAGAAACATCACATTAAATATGGGTGGGAGGGAAATGTATGTATTATATTTCTAAATGGGTTTTTATGTTAATTCTCAGAAGAAGAAAAACATCTGGAAGGATTAATACTTGAAGGCATGCCGTAATGGCACAGCCCAATTCCAGAATGATCCACTTGTGCTTGTTGTAATGCAGTTTAGCAAAACTTGGGATCAACTATGACCAAATGGAAACCTAATTATGAAAGTGTCACAGAAGAGTGTAAATACAAGCATACACATGACCGCTATGCGTTTCAACTCAACTTACACAATAGGACAAGCAAGAGAAAGATACCCAGGAAGTTCTAAGAATAAAAAATAGAGAATAGGTTTTCTAATGAGACTTGTGTGGATTTGAGGGGAGAAAGACAGGTAAGAGGCTTCAGTCAACAGTCTCGACTCAACTTTTTTTTTTTTAATCTAGAAAGCCAGGCAACTGCAATTTAACTCTACAGATTTAATGAACCTGTCCTGCAGTATAGGTACAAGTAAAGGTGGTGGCAATCAGTGTGTAAATTAATCCTGCCCCCCCCTTTTTTTACATATGATGCTAGGCTGGCTGCACTGCTGTGAATACCACATGAACTGGACTTTCTTGAATTTCTGCATTTTCCACAACAGGTATGTTTGTGTTGTTTGCTTCCTCTTGGTGAATGCCCCACCAAGTAATTAATTGTGTATATGGCATTATTATCAGTGGTGGGATTCAATTTTTTTTTACAACCGGTTCTGTGGGCATGGCTTGGTGGACGTGACAGGGGAAGGATACTGTAAAATCTCCAGTCGGAGGTGGTATTTGCCGGTTCTCCGAACTACTCAAAATTTCCACTACTGGTTCTCCAGAACTGGTCAGAATCTGCTGAATACCACCTCTGATTATTATGCATTATTAAGATACATGTAGTGTTTTAACTAGTTTTCTAATTGAAATAACTGGTTCACCCCCATAACTTGTTGCCTAATACTGATATAGGGAAGAAACCAAGAGTAGGTGAGAGAAAACTGTGAGTAGCAAAATCAAAACTACTCCCAAGTCTAACAACAGGAATTAATTGGCCATCATGTGTGTTAGAACAAAGCTCTTACAGAAATGGACAGATTTGAAGAAATGGAGAGACGGGTCCAAGAAGAAAATTTCAATCTTGAAGGCAGAAGGAGGAGAACTGGAGCATGTTAAGGTATTTTGTTGGACACAGGATTTGAGAAAGTTGAAGGCAAGGATTTGGTGGGAAATATGGACAATAAAATAGGAGAGGTGACCATTGTGGAATACTTTGAGAAACATAGTCAATAAAATTCAGTCTATCCATCAAAAATAAAAGTGCTGGTGTGTACAGCTTGCAAATTCCATAAGATTGGACTATCCTGCCTTTCCACATTTTCTGCAACTGTGTTGTGCATGTACGTCTGTGTGCAGTTTATTTCTACTGTTAGCAGCATCCAGCTGCCTAATTTAACATTTCCAGGACATGAGCAGTTTTCTAAAAAAATCTCCATGTGTCAAAGAGTGAAAAATAAATCAACACTGTTATAACAAAGCAAGTCAGAATGAGGAGGGAAATGCCATCTTTCAAGATCAACTGTTCCACAGAGTACCGTACCATACAAACTGGCTGTCAGTATAACAACAGACATTAGTATATAGTCTTCAAAAAAATAATAATGTTATGACAAGACTTGGATGGGAAAAAAGAAACATTGTCCCAGAGGTTTGGGATATTGTAGTTAGTGAAAAGTTTCTAACCACAGGGGATGGTTTGGCCACAGAGATATTAGTAGTTGTCCCAAACTGGGAATGCTGTCAATAAATTGGACTGTGATTCTCAAAACGCTGTCAAAATTCTGGCATAGAACTCCCAACACATCTGAAGGGCACCCAATTAGAGAAGGATAAATATGGAGTGCAGGCGATTACCTCACAGTATGTCACGCACAGTATGAACATTAAATGACCAGTAGCCTGAACACCAATGATTTAATGTTGATTGGCACATTCTGCTATTATTCTTATGGCAGAGATACTCTCAATTAAAATTAACTTTAGAATCATACTGCAACAAATATGAAATTATGGTCATTAGTTTAAATGGCTTTAGGAAAGAATTGGACAAATTCATGAAGGATGATATCTGGCAGTGGCTATGAACCCATAAGTAATGTTGAAAATCAGTATCTGAGTATCCAAGGCTTCTCTACCAGTTCAAAACTGGTGATGGTCCTCTGTTACTTGATCGTATCAGCTGAACTCAACAGCTGAGTCAATTTATGTCTGGTTCAATTATCATATAACACAACTATTATCATATAACACAACTATTATCATATAACACAATTAGATATCTTTCAGAACCAGCTCCTTACCAAATCTATGGTCCTTAGCTACGGTCATCCCTACCTTCAAAAAAGGTGACCCCAGCCTGGTTGAAAACTATAGACCAATCTCACTGTGTTGTGTCATGTGCAAAGTCATGGAATCAATCATTAACCAATTAATCACTCTTCACTTAGAGTCAAACAACCTACTCTCCAAAAAACAATTTGATTTCAGGAAAAAAATTGTCCTGCAATCTACAACTCCTACACTGCAAACACATATGGGCTACTCTACTTGACCAGGATAAAGCTATAGACGCAATTTACGTAGACTTCTGCAAAGCCTTTGATTCAGTGGTACACGACAAACTACTGTTAAAACTAAACTCTTACAGCATTTCCGGATCCCCCCATAAGTGGATTACTGCGTTCCTGTCAAACAGGCAACAAATAGTAAAAATAGGGAGCGCTATATCTAACCCTGCTCCAGTGTCCCCCAGCGTTCTAGAACCCACACTCTTTATACTCTATATAAATGACCCTCACGATCATCTTATAAGCAACTGTGTCCTCTTTGCGGATGATGTAAAACTATTCAACATCGCTGACAATGCTACTATCCTTCAAAGCTCCTTTTTTTTTTTTTTGGTGAAAAAAAAAACACCACCAACCCCCAACCACAACAAAAACCCCCCCCTCTCCCATTATAAAAAAAAACAGAAAATAAAATACAAGCTGAATAGTCAAGACCTTGTTGATGAACCAAACTCTGTCAAGGACCTTGGAGTACTCATCTCTAATGATCTAAGTGCTAGAGCCCACTGTAACTACATAGCCAAAGAGTTGTTAACCTAATCCTGTGTAGCTTTTTCTCTGGTAATATCACACTACTAACTAGAGCATACAAAACATTTGCTAGACCAATACTTGAATACAGCTCATCAGTCTGGAACCCACATTACGTATCTGATATTAATACAGTTGAGAAAGTCGAGAAATATTTCACAAGAAGAGTTCTCCACTCCTCTGCTCATTGCAGAATACCTTATGCCACCAGACTTGAAATTCTAGACCTAGAAAATCTAGAACTATGCCGCCTTTGGTCCGATCTAAGTATAGTACATTAAATTATATATTGTAATGTCCTACCTGTCAATGAATACTTCAGTTTCAACCATAGCAATACAAGAGCACACAATAGATACAAACTCAAGGTAAACCGCACCGAACTTGATTGCAGGAAATACTACTTCAACAACAGAGTGGTCAATGTCTGGAATACTCTACCTGACTCTGTGGTTTCTTCCCCAAACCCCAAAAACTTTAACCTTAGACTGTCTGCTATTGACCTCACCCCTTTCCTAAGAGGTCTGTAGGAGGCGTGCATAAGTGCATCAACGTGCCTACCGTCCCTGTCCTATAGTTTCTTTTTATTTTTCTTATATGTATCCATTTCATGTATTCATAACTATGTTTATACTGTACTTGTACCTGTTATCTTATAATCGCTTGACAAAATAAAATAAATAAAAATAATAATTAAAAAATAAATAAAAAATATCATCAGGCTTGAGATTTTGGGATTGGACAACCTTGAACTACACCGCCTACAGTTAGACTTAAGCGTAGCACACAAAATTATCTGCTACAATGTCATACCAGTCAATGACTACTTCAGCTTCAACCACAACAATACAAGAGCACACAACAGATACGAACTCAATGTAAACCGCTTCAAACTTGATTACAGAAAGTATGACTTCAGCAACAGAGTGGTCAATGCCTGGAATGCACTACCTGACTCTGTTGTTATATCCCCTAACCCCCACTCCTTTAACCTTAAACTATCCACAATTGACCTTACCCCATTCCTAAGAGGTCTGTAAGGGGCGTGCATAAGTGCACCATCGCGCCTACCGTCCCTGTCCTATTGTACCCATTTATTCGTACCTATTTCCTGTATTCTTACTCATGTTTATACTTATATCTATTACCTTGTACGTGATCGAAAAATTAATTAATCAATCAATTAAATAAATAAATAAATAAATAAATAAACCTGGTAGAAAAATATTTTTCCTTTTGCATATTCTGCAGCACTCTTGAGGATGGTCTGCTTTCGCACTGTGAAGCAATCTTGTCTTATCTCTTGGACATGTTTAATTCCCATTTTACCAGACTCAGTCTTGACACCTTCCCAGAAATCCTCACACTGCTGCCATTTTTGCAATCCTGTGAACTGCTCAGGTGCCAACCAGCATTCCCTCCAATGTTCTTTTCCCATCCAAATTCATTTGTTTTTTTCCAGCAACTAAAACAAATAACCAGCCACTATGAAAATGAAAGAATAGTGCTCTGTTCCCTACCAAAGAATCTTGAGAAAGAGATTTGTGCTACTACAGAACCCTACCCACAGACAGGAGAAAAAAAGAGCCAGAGAATAACCCACCAGTCCTACCAGAACCATCCACCTGACCCACCAGCCAGAAACTTCCAGTTTCTAATGCTTCAGCTTCAGAAATACATTTATATTTGTAGTACTTTAATCCAGAAATTCATAAACTCCAATGGTAGCTCATGTCTGTGATATTCCTAGTTCAGAATCACGTGGAATCAGCAGAAAAGCCGCATGTAGATATAGAAGGACCCTATGTCCATGTGAATGAATCTCCAGGGTTATCCACAGCTGGTGCAGGTTTTGACTTTCTTCATGTATACATTTGGTTGAGGGAGAAAATTCAGATTGATAATATTGAGATTTAACTGTGCCTTATCGTAGTCTAACATATGCCACTGCTTCCTTTGATCTTCCTTGAATCTGAGTGTACTTTAGATATGAGAACCAGATTTGGAGAAATGTATTTACAATAGTAACAGCAGGATATATGCTACAAATTAGATCCACTTTATCCCACAATTTTACATGAGATACAGGAATAAAGAAACATAATTGTAGAATGTTAAAACAGTTAGAAGATTGTTCAAAGATAGTTAAGTTTGAATACCTGCCTGGTAAAGGAATCATTTGTAATATTTCAATACCTTGACAATGGCCCTTCATCTTCTGTTTAAACATTTTCAGTGAAGGAGTATCTACTTCTTCTTGAGGTAGTCTTCTCTTTTCCTGACAGACTTTACGTGAGGTATCAAGTGTCAGTTCAGTGCAGATACTTGCATTGTACAAGGTGATGATATCACACATGGACTTCATATTCTTTGTGGTAACAAGGATCACTTGTTTTACACTGCTTTGTTATTGTAAATTATTCCTTACTGTTCCATTTAGACCAAGCTTGAATTTTACAAATTTTAAGACTGTGTAATCACCACCAATTTTCTAGTAAGGCATGGAAATGAAAATCAAAAAGTAGGACTTCACTTATCTTTCAGCAGGTTAGGCTGTCATCTCAGATGAGAGGTGCTGACAGGGCAATGTTTGAAGGAGTTTTTTCTTTCTCTAGCTGCTTCCCCTTCCTGGAGTGGAGAGCTAAGAATGACAAAAGTCCATCATGGGCCACCTAAACTAATTCTATTACCTCAGGAGCAATGGATGTCTCTATCCTACCATATCTGCAACTATTTTTTGACATTCCCCTCAGGAATGTCAAAAAAGCCCACCCTTTGAGTCCTGTTGGGTTAATATCATGCTACTAGCAAAACCTGTGTTGCAAAAAAAATGCCCTTCAGCTAACTCCTCTCTTTTACACAAGCAGATTTCTAGATTTCTAATTTTAGAAGAATGTTAATAGGATAATTACATAGAATGGCCATATTAGTTGCTGAACCATTACATTCATCCCCTGATTACTTGATAATCTTACATATTCTTCCCATGGCCATCCCTATAATAGATTCATTTCTATTTTTCTTCTTGGTGAAAGGCTATTACCACCACAGGAGAACTCATCTGAAAAACTCATCTACTTTCAAATATTCACAATGGTAGAAGCAAGGGGTGAATTTTACTTGTATGGAGAATAAATAGCCAGGCAGATGTGGAACCCTACCAGGCCAACCAAAATACCATATTTAGAGGTGGCCTGGAGCCATCCAAAATGCTACATGAAAAAATTAGGAGTGACTCAAAAGAACATGCATTTTCTTTATAAACTACTACCTAACAGCCATTTTTGGTCCATTTTTGACAGATGGAGCATTACAGAAATGCGGGAGTGGGGGGAGTTGCAAACAGCAGTTACAACAAAGGAAATACTAATAATTTCTGCAATGATCCCCAATCATTTACAGAAATACCTCAAATGAGCAAAAGACGCTTCTTTCCTACTTGAGCACAGAACGCAAAAATTTTAAACAGTGAAAACAGGATGAACATTTTCATATCTAATAGCACTCTCTAAGTGGTTTACAGAGTCAGCATCTTGCCCCCAACAACCTGGCTTCTTATTTTACCAACCTCGGAAGGATGGAAGGCTGAATCAACCTTGAGTTGGGGAGACTTGAACTGCCAACCGCTGGCAGCTGGTGATCAACAGAAGTAGCCTGCAGTACTGCATTCTAACCACTGCACCGCCACGGCTCCTTAATGCAACATAAAATCCGGAATCATTCACTGAAACTAGAAAAATCCCAATTTTAAAAATTAATTAATTAAATTTGTACACTACTTGGCTCCCAACATATCTGATTGGTTTACAATGTGAAACACACAGAAAAAAAATGTAACATTAAACACAAAGCAGCAAAAAGATGGCAAAACTCGGCAACGAAAGAAACCATACGCATGGTTAATCAGAAGGGGCTTCAACCAACCTCTAGGCAAAAGCCTGGGTGAAGAGTTAGGTCTTCAAGACTCTGAAATGTTAGTTTCAGAGTAACATTTTAGGTACATTCCACCTGGATCTCAGGTAGAACCTCATTCAAGAAGGAAGGTTCTGCAAGGGAGAAGGTGAGCTCGGAGATCCTAATAATAGATGGCATTGTTTAATCAAAGGAACCTGGAGTACACTAAGCATGTTGGATTGAATTGGCTGGGCACATGGAATGGGAAATAGATGGCTCCTCAAACAATTGGGCTCCAAGCCATGCTGTGAAACCTAGTCTTAGGTTTGCAGCCTTGCACTACTGTTTTATTTGTGTTCAAGTTGATGGAAGAGAATTTGCTCTCAAAATCTATTTAAAAAGATAATTTTAGGGAAATACTCATAAATGAAATCTAGTGCTCTTCACTTTATGTAGTTACAAATGGCTAGGGTCTATGTTTGAATGATTTGTCATTTACTGGACAATAATCACTCCAGAGAGCTGCCATTTCCTGGCTTATCTCATTTCAGTTAACTCTCAGGGGAAGGCCTTGTGAACAGAGGTGGTATTCCGCAGGTTCTGACCAGTTCTGGAGAACTAGTAGAGGAAATTTTGAGTAGTTCGGAGAACCAGCAAATACCACCTCTGACTGGACCCGCCCCCATCTATTCTCTGCCTCCTCATTCCCAGCTGATCGGCTGGGTCTTCTTTTGTTGCCCTGCACAGGAGAACGGAGCTGCAAAGGAGGTTAGTGGGGTGGGCAGGGAATGGGATTTTGCAGTAACCTTCCCCCGGGAGTGGGGTGGGAATGGAGATTTTACAGTATCCTTCCTCTGCCATGCCCACCAAGCCATGCCCACCAGGCCACACCACGCCCATCAAGCCACACCATGCCCACCAAGCCACGCCCACAGAACCGGTAGTAAACAAATTTGAATCTCACCACTGATTATGAGGGAATTTCTCCCATGGGGGATTTTAAGCCGCAGCGCCCCTGAAGGAGCAGGAGTCGTGCTTGAGAATAGGTTGGAGAATCTCTGAAGACCTCTAGACAACCTGTCCTTCCAATTTTCCTGCCCACATCTTTGCTGGAAGTCTCACAAAAATAGGATAAGAATGTTCCCCATCGGATTGGCTCCATCACTCCATTACTCCTCACACAAAATGCATGTTTAGATGGATGTTTTGCCCACCAGCTGTACAGAGACAAATTCCTTTACATTTAGCCCAGCATGGGGGGAGGGGGGGAATACCAGAACAATGCAATGGTAAATCGGTGCTGCCAAGAAAAATGCATGTATTCAGTCACCAGGAGTTCAGCTCAATATAAGGCCATATTTACTGTTTCAGTTAGCAGAAAGATGCTGCCACTGAGTCAGTGTTTCCCTATTGTTACTGTGCTTAATAATCGCTACTGAAACACCTTTTCTTCATGATGTTCACGTCTCCTTATATAAAGATAAACTAAACAGCACACAGCAATGCTGAAGCATTTTGAAGCAAGCAAGAGATAAATCTTAATGACTCATCACTTCCAAAATAGATGGTTTGTATGATGATATGATGGCATGTTTGGAAAATGTAATCTGTACTCTCACCTCTGTTTAAAGCGAAGGACTGAAAGTCCTCCAATAAATGTCAACAGTTTTCAACGTTTCAAAGTCAACCATGTGCAATTATTCTTTCATCCAAAAAGCCATGATTCAGAAGGACTGAGCAGAGGTAAAAAAAGATATAAGCATTCATATATTTCAAGAATCAGGACTCTCTCTTGAACTTAGGATTCCCACTGAAAATTGAATGAGGAGTCCCAAAGGTGCTTTTCCTAAAGGCAACTGGGCTTTCTTGGGTTTTTTCCTTTTCTTTGAAAACATTTCACTTCTCATTCAAGAAGTTTCTTCAGTTCTAACTGAAGAAGCTGCTTGGATGAGAAGCAAAATGTTTTTAAAGAAAAAAAAAACCCAAGAAAGTCCAGTTGCCTTTTGGAAAAGCACTTTGGGAAAATCAGGACCTGGCCAATTGAGAGTCTCCATAGACATCTACTGTATGTAGAAACATTTTTCATAGCTAGTGTGTATAGTAGTCAGTGTATTGGCCTAGGACCGTGATGGTGAACCTATAGCATGCGTACCATCTCTCTGGGCATGCCAGCCATCGCTCATTGTTCTACTGAGTTCCAGCTGGTCTTTGCATGCACGGGAGCATAGGAAACTGGAAGAGCAGCTCCCCAGCATGCATGGGCCCGCCGTCCAGCTGGTCTTCGTGCATGCATGCATGTTAGAAACCAGAAGACCAGTTGGCCAGTGTGTATGTGCTTGCTCCGAAGCTGAGCTTCCTGTTTTTGGTGCTTCAGCGCACTGCGCCAGGGAGCTGCTCTTCCGGCTTCTGGTGCATGTGCGCACTTCCATTTCGGCACTCAGTGTTGAAAAGGTTTGCCACCACTGGCCTAGGACTAAGACATCTGAGGTTCACATCTACCCTTAACCACAGAGGTTCACTGAGTGACTTTGAGTCAGTTCATGTCTCTCCACACAACCTTCCTTACAGGTTTGTTGTTGTGAGGAAATAAATGGAGGAAGGAGTGCTACAGATGCCAGTTTTCATTTCTGGGGGAGAATGGAATACAAATGAAATAAATAAATACCTGTTCTTACTGTGATGACTTTTTTTTTCACCAGAGTAGATCATGGGTCATCTACATGCTTTTGCGGGGGGCGGGGGGGAGTCAATTGATGAGATGCTTTCATTAGATGTAAAAATTAATATTTTGGAACCTCTTCTGTGAGGTCAGAAGTTTTTTTTTTTTTAAATGTACGCCAGGAAGAAAAGATTCCCTGCAGGTATATTTATTACTGTAATAATATGACCTTGGTGGTGGCTTGTTCCCTGAGCTTTTTGTTTAGTTTCTAACATTTCATCACCAGGCTAGGTAACATCATTAGCAGAATTTTGGTTGAAGGTTCAACCAAAGTTTTGCTCCTGATGTTACTTAGCCTGGTAATGAAATGTTTGGAAACTAAAAAAAGAAGCGTGGAGAACAAACTACCACCTAAACTACAACTAGTTCCCACCCTTTCTAATAATATGACCACATTTAATTTAAAAAGTACTTTTCAATTAGATAGGAGACAGAATTTACAAACTTGAGCCAATACTGGAGAATTGTACCTGTAATACTGGAAGAATCTAGAATCACTGTTTTTTTAAAAAATATCTTAATATTGATTAAGGATGGCAAAGGGTTACTCTGCTACTTGAGGAAGTATTACGTGGTTGCCGGCCTCCCCTGTTTTCTCTTATTTTGGCTGAAAATCTTGCATGAGGGCCAGCATTTCTTCATTTGTAAAAAAAATATTTTCCTCACCAGAAGACTGCAAAGCAATCCATGGCCTACAGAAATTATGTCTTCAAAATGCTACAGTTCAATATCATCTGTTGGGGTCTGAGGCGAGGGAGACACTGGAAAACCAACACAAGATGTCAACCAATTATAGAAATCGCTGAACGATGCAGAGCAATACAAACACGTCCCTTCAGTCTTGCAGGCGGAGCCCGAAGTAGCGCACAGTTGTGAGGCTGGAAAATTTAGGGCGTGTCAAATTTTTCAACATTCAATTTCCAAATATTGGGGGGTGCTCAAAAGTTGTGACATGGCTTGGGGATTGTAAAGATGTTTTGGTTGCTTTAATATAATCTAGATGTGCTTAGTTAAGTAACTACATAAATATCATAACTTTTTAACATTTTGTTTGTCCATGAGAGGCCACCTTTGTCAACCAATTTTTAACAGGGTTAATTATTCCTGCCTTATACGCACACACACACACACACACTGTTTCTCTCTCTCTGTGTGTGTGTGTGTGTGTGTGTGTGCGTGTGTGTAGGAGGCAGGAATGCATACAGTGTATGTATGTGTGTCTATTATAAATTTTAACTATTTTATATACTATTTTATATTTCATTGTTTTATTGTCCCTCTTCAAAGGATATGGGCAGTTTAGAAATGTGACATATAAACAGACAAACAGGAAATTGTTTATGTGTCCGCCTCTTTTTTCCCCTCCTATTTTGGGGCCGTTGT
The DNA here is from genome assembly GCF_049901735.1 of Notechis scutatus. NCBI lineage: Eukaryota > Metazoa > Chordata > Lepidosauria > Squamata > Elapidae > Notechis > Notechis scutatus. The sequence continues at coordinate 188,606,889 of NC_142010.1, read as the reverse complement.
GCTATCTACAGAGATGGACACCTGATTCTTCTTCAGCTGTGACTTCCAAAGAGTCAAAATGACTCCCATTCACATGCCTTATTCTCCTCTCTTGGACAAAACTGCCTTATCCTCGCCCCCTTCCCCCCATGTAATGTCACTCCTAATGTTGAAATACCGTTTGCCTGCCAGTCTGGACAATTTCTGCATGTGAAATGAGGGGCACCATCTTGTTTCTAACCTCAGGCACCAAAACTATTTGAGTAGCATTGTGCGCAGAGGGAGAGAGAGGGAGGCCAGGAGGGAGAAGAAGATGTTCTGTTTTGTAGTAAAGTTAGAATATTTTTCCCCCATTAACCAATAACAAAGGGAATAAGGGAATCTTAACTAAATCATCTGTCATCGTTGACTGGCAAGATAATGATTCTGTGTTAGTAAAGAGAGAGACATAAATGATGTGTTGTGAAATAATCATCTAAAAAATTTTAACAGATAGGTAAAAATGGCACTAATATCTAATGCAACAAACCTAATGTGGCAGGAAAATCGATGTTAGCATTGGTGTTTTTGTGAGCTGTTTAAAAAGGTCTCTCTCTCTCCCCACCAGTCACCCTCCCAGCAACTGGCATGCTGCTTTGAGTTTCCGATTCTACCTGTTGTAACATGTCACTCACCCCATTGATTAAAACTGGCCAGTTCTTCACAAGTAATTTGTGGTGTCTTCTAGCATCATCCAACCAATGGTATATTGTTATAATGAGGACAAGCTTCTCCTAACAAAACTTAGATGATATTTATTTATTTGTTTGTTTGTTTGTTTGTTTGTTCGTTCATTCATTTATTTATTTAGCTATATTTCTTGTTTCTAAAGTCTAGACCACCCATCTCCCTCAAGGAGAGACTCAGGGCAGGGTAAAACATAATCAACATAGAAAACAGCATGCCAGGTTAACATTAGAATATTAAAATTACTTTAAGATTAAAGACTTTAAAATTATGAAGTTATAAAATTTCAAAGAAATAAAACAATCCCAAGATGGCCGTTTAACATTGGTTAATAAAGGTGGAGGGTGGGATTTCATGGTGCCAGCCAACTTCCTGGTTTCATGGTCCTTTGTGTCCCCCGGCCTCCATGGGAGGTTGAAGAGACAAGCTTTGACTCCTTAATCCAGGCGAATGGGGGCGCTGTCTTAACTCTGGTGGAAGGACATTCCATAATTCATGGGCAGTGATAAAGCTCTCTTCCTAAACCCTGCCAGTGGAAATTCTGCACCGATGTACGTAAGACCAGAGGGAGATGGTAGCTCAGGTGGAAAGATCTGGGTCCCATGCAACACCAGCAGATTATGATTTACTTTATGATTACTTTATTTTATTTTCCAAACAGGTATGTGGAAGGGTCCTTAATCCACCGCTACATTAAATATTGATTTATTTTTCCATTAGAACCAGTTCATGAACTGAAAATGATCTCATGTAGGTGATCCAAGATTATGAATGTAGGTTTGTACTCTCTTTCTAATCTCAAAGAGGAGTCATTTTTGCTGACCTCATGCTATAAAAAAAAATCCACAATACTTCACACAGTGGTAAAATACAAGTTTTCTTATATAATTCAAAGTCATATTCACACTTGAATTGAAGCGATTGTTTAAACACTATATTAATAAACTAACAGATATTAAAATGTGACAATACTGGAACAAATCCAAATTATAGCAGTAGGTATCTCCTTACCCATTTTTTTTACCTTTCCAGCATTATAAGATGGGCAACCAACCTTTAAAAAACATTTTATGGGGTAGCCAGTAGATGTTAAAAAAAAAATGAATTAATCTCATGTTAAGATCATAAAAATAGATTTAATATTCTTTAAAACCCTTAGCAATTCATTTGTGAACATTTTCCAACACTTTATTTTAGAAACTACAAAACATTTAGAAGGCTAAGGAAAGTTGATAAAACTGGGAAAATATATTAAGAGGCAAGCATATGGTCTCGGAAGCAAGTTCAGTATAAGATAAATCTTTAAAAGTATCTTTTTTTAGAAATAGCTCATGTTCAAAGAGTATCTCTGTATTGTATTGATAAGCCATTGTTTTTGTAATTCTATACCATTACTTTGTAAAATTTACCTCACATAGGAGCTCATTAAACACAGAATTACTCTGCTATATCCAATAGTTTTTTATTATTAGAGTATGGCATTATTACATTAGCCAGGAGACCACAATGCTACTCCAGAGTAGTAGTTTGGCTGCCAATTTACCACCTCTGTTGTAAGACATGCTCAGGTGCTTCCCAAGGTGCGCCACTTGTCTCCCCATCAAAGTAGTACCAATTTATCTATTTGCATAGAACATGCTTTTGAACTGTTAGATGGATAGAAGCTGAGGTGAGTGATGAGAACTCACCCCAACATGTGATACAAGGACTTGAACCGCTGAAGCAGACACCATCTCCAGTGTCATTAAACCACTGGTCCACCGTGCCTCCGTCCAGTAGCTGATCATATCAGTATCCTAACTCTGTATAGGGTGGGTGTATCTTTTATGTTTGCTTTGCCACCTCTGCTACCAAAAAAAAAGAAAAGAAAGAAAGAAAGAAATTGTACTTCAGTGAAAGGATGTGGCTGGTTTCTATTATTAAAGAACCCAGTGGAAAAATTTGACCTCCAAAATTCATTTAACTGTAATCATTAACGTGCTCATTTTCTGAATTGTATTTCAATAACAATTTATAAATAAGTCCCAAGAGATCTGAGTTATATATTACAATTACTTTTTTTTTCAAATTCTGACAAGTGTTCAGCCTTTGTTTTAAGTCTTGCAATCTATACAAATTATTGTCTATCTACTTATTAATTGTTTCTGTATATTCATTCACCTTCATGAAACTGAATATTTAGTATTGAAGTGAGGAATAATACATAAAATTAATTTTCCCCTGTGTTTATCCCATATTTTTGACACACTATTGTAATAGATTATTCTCTTATAGGCAGTGAATTTCTGTTCATTTCAGGCAAATATATTTATGCAAACCGTCAATAGAAGTTAGTCAATAGAATTATCCAAGCCATAAATAATATAATCCAGTTTGCAATTCAAGTTGGACACTCGACTTGATAATATCATTTAACATTTGGTACTGCTAACCCACTCATTCTCTCACTGGAATTGTTAAATAAACTTCACAGGCAAGCATTCAGGATAAATAAACAATAAAATAAAACACTGGAAAAGAAAGATTTTTTTTACCTAGTGGTCTTCTGTGAACCGCTTCAGCTTTCTCTACAGTAATAGAAAAAGTTTTGGTAAAAAAACATAACTTTCTTTGTTTTTCTTTGAGAGGTTCTCAGCTGCTGGGACAAATATTGAAGTCATACAGAACTTATAAGGCTGTCTCTTCAGAACTGACCCTGAGTGATGTTCACAAATCAGGGTAAAAGCCCAACAAAGAAACCCAAATTAACCTTGGGTGAGCTTGAAAACCCCTTTAGGGTGGGAATGACATAGGATGGGCATTTAGTTTGTTCCCTTAGGTCAATTGTTGCTCTTTTTACAACATTTTTGTTCTGCTTTTAATCTGTGAACCTGCCCTATTTGATTTTTTCTTTCTTTCAGGAGGATCCAAATTCTTGGTGGAAGGCAGTCCCGCCAACATTCGGGCCTTCAATCAGTGCCCTTCCATTCTTTCCCCTTTTCAATATGTGACACTGAGCAATTCAAATTTATACTCTATCTGGAGTGACATATAATCTCATATGCAATTTTTCAATTATTTGTGCAATCAACTACATCCTTCATTATTTGTGCAAGCAACTTCATCCTAGAGAGATTTGTTCACTTTCAAAGCAGCTGCCCCATCTGTTGCAAGTTGTTTTGTCAGAGAGTATTCAAGCTGAGTTATTCATGTTTTTCATGTGATTTGATCACCAGGCTTTTTAGCTCAGCCATTTTTCTGAATGTAAAATATCTAACCTCTTGATTCAAATCCTCCATTTTTCAATTACTCACTGAAGATTTTTATCTGCATCCATTCAGACATTCTAACCATTTATACAGCACGAGAAATACATTTTTCAAGTGGGGATAAACTCACTTTGGTTCTCTTTTTTCCTTCTCTCCTTCAGATTCTGAACTGGGTTCAGCTGAGTTGGTTGTGCTGTGAGCTTCGATGGTTGCTCTGCTCTTTCTTGAGTAAAGCTTTTGTTTTCCCCGTGTTCTTAATTTTGGACTTGTGCTAAATCAAATGCAAGACATCACCGGCCAATAAAAATAAAGAATCAACCAAGCAATATAGGAGTTAAGAGATAAAGAGATTTCTACTGAGCTCAGCAATGATCCAAGTCATAAACTTAATACTTTTCATGCCAGCTGGAAGCATTCGTTTCAATGCTCACTTTGACATCTCACTGTCATTTCTGTACAATCTCTAAAGTGCTCCTTTTAGCCCTTCCTCACTTCAGTTTCCTTTTAAATCATTTAAACATGTTCATTTTTAATTCTTTTCAGTTTGCTGAGGGCTCCTTGTTTAGCCCTCTTTCCCCAGTTTCAAAATATGTCTTTATCTCCATCGAAAATGTTCAGCATCTTCAATGCCTCCTTCAGTTCTTTCTGACACTGACTGCATTCTTTGCATGTAGGTATTTCTTACGTTTCTCTCTTTTTCTTAATGTGGACACAATATAGTATCTTCCATTCATCCACATCCTCATTTTTTGCAGCAATCGTTTTTATTCATTTTCCTTACCTGTGGCACCTTTCATTTTATCACTCTATCAAGCATTCATATATATATAATTAACATAATTTCCCACATTCTTGGGGTACGCTGCAACACAGGTTTTTTTCATTGTCTTCCATGCAGCTTCCACAGTTGTTTACATCCATTTATATTTATTCTGTTTGCAAATTTTCTTTTAATACTTTTTCATATTAATTCATACTTACTCTTGTAATTTTCCCTACTTTCACTCTATTTCAATGGTTGTCAACCTGTAGTCCTCAGACCCCTGGGGGCTGCAATATCATCATGGGGGTGTGTGTCCCACAAAAGCTTGAAGAAATATTATGATGTAAATCTTGAGTTAAGTCTTGGGGGTCCATGGCCATGGTTTGTGGCCACAAAAAATATTTTAAGGGAGTCTGTAGTGAAGAAATGGTGAAGAACCACTGCTCTATTTTCCTTTTTGTTTCTTCCAGATCCATTTTCTTCCTAAAATTCATTTTAGACAGTATCAAATAATGGTCTTATTGATGAATGACACAATGATAATCTTGCTTGGAAGCATTATTTTTAGTCTGAGACAGTGGTTAAATGCTAATATAGGAATTCAAGGTGATATACATATTGTTCTCTCTCTCTCTCTTTTAAACAACTTTGTGAAGAAAGTTGGGCTAAGAATATTAACTAGCCAAAGTCCACCTGGTTGTGGTTATTGCCCAAATCCTGAAAGAATACCTTGACTCAGATGGCCACCAGTGCCAAGACACCTGGCTTTTCAGGTCTTCCTGTGGGGCAACCATGGCCACTCAGTGGAGTACTGAGTTCATCCAACATATTGCTCTAGTTTTCTTTCCTTCCATTTTTCCCAACATGTATATTCTTGAGAATATACATAAAGCAATATACTTTCATTATATACTTTCAATATACTGTCAAGCAATATACATATGCAAGAGAAACAGAGCATAAAGATGGAGGTATTCCCAGAGATGGAGGTATTCATGATTGCACGTTGTAAGTGCAATAAAAATGAAATCACTGGAAACACTATCAAGTGGCAATAATATAACATGAAGATAAGGCCCTTTGAGAAATACTATCCCTCACTATTACAAATTAACAATATGAGAGCCTCCTGGTGCTTGGTTGTTTTCTTGCAGGTGTTTCATTACCCCAACTAAATAATATCGGTGCTAACATTAGCACTGATGATGTTACCTAGTTTGGTAATGAAATGCCTACAAGAAAACAGCCAAGCTCAGAGAGCACCAAGGACCCCTCATTTCAATCCTGAGCTATAAATATTCTCCTTTCAATTAACAATCTAGAATTGGCCAGCTTGTCACTGACAGCGCCAAGGAATGAGAAAATAAATAGGGTGACAGGCAGCACACTTTGGCTCATTTTTATGATATTTTATGGAAGACTGAGGGAAGTAGCCAGTGTGGGAAAGTGGATGATCCAGTGTTAGCAACCAGGTGTGTCCTGGTGTGCCATCTGTTTTTTTGTAGATTAGTACATCTAGGAATGGTAATTGTTTGTTTGTTTCTGTTTCCATGGTGAATTTGATTTTGGGGTGTGTGCTGTTTAGGTGTGTTAGGAAATTGTTTAGGTTTTCTTTTCCATGGGGCCAAATAACAAATGTGTCATCGATGTATCTTAGCCATAGTTTGGGTTTGTGGGTGGCATTGGCTAGGGCTTTGGATTCGAATTCTTCCATGAACAGGTTTGCAATCACAGGTGACAGTGGTGATCCCATAGGGGCTCCTTCAATTTGCTTGTATCTTTGCCCTTTGTATATGAAATATGTGTTGGTTAAGCAGTGTTCTGTTAGTTCCACGAGGTGTTTGGGTGGTTGGTATTTATTTTTGATGATTTTGAGAGTTTCTTTTATCAGGACTTGAGTGAATAGTGAAACCACGTTGAAACTTACAAGCAGATCTTTTTGTTTCACATGTAGATCTTTGATCATTTCCAAGAAGTGGTATGAGTTTTGTACATGTCAATCTGCTGCTTCAGCATGGCTGTAGCTGCTTTGCTAGGTATTTGGCTAGGTTTTGTAGTGGTGCTCCTCTGGAGCTGACTATGGCTCTGAGAGGTATGCCTTCTTTGTGTATTTTTGGGAGGCCGTATAGTTTGGGGCATCTGGAAGATTTTTCTCTTGGGATGATTGTCTGTTGGATCTCTTTGCTCATGTGGCTGGTTATAATTTTCTTCTTGGTTATTTTTTCCAGATATGTGGTTGGGTCCGTGTTTATGGGTTTGTATGTGGAGTCTTGGAGTAGGTCTGTCAATTTTATTTCGTAGTCTTTTCTTTCCATTACTACTGTGGTATTACCTTTATCTGCTGGAAGTATGGAGACCTAGAAGATGAACAGACCTATGGAACAGCTGTCCTGCCCTACATAAGAGGTACTACAGACAAAATCAGTAAGATACTACACAGGCATCACATCAAGATTGCCTTCAAAAGAGACAGCCATCCTTAGAAACCCCAAAGATAAAAATGACCTGGAAAACCAAGGCAGATATGAAGTCCCCTGTGCATCATGCCCTGCCACATACATTGGACAGACCAATAGAAGAATAAGTACCTGCCTAGATGAACACAAAAATGCAGTAAAAGCTGGAACACACTTCCTCACTAGTCCAACACATGAAAGCCACAGGTCATAGCATCAACTTCAATGGCACCAAAATCCTAGCCACTATAGAAAACCCCAGCTACAGAATTATCAGAGAAGCCATAGAGATTGAAAAAAAAAGGCCTGAAAGCATGAATAGAAAAGATGACTCCACCAGACTGTCAATTATTTGGAAGCCTGCACTCACAAACAAAAAAATCTCCACACCACAAGCCAGGCAAACACCTGGGCACAAACAGACTCCCCCTGATACCTCCAGCTCAAACACACCCCAACCAGGCACCCAGATGAAACCTAGCTTCCTAATAAATGATAGCCATCCATTTACTCGGAGCCAAGCCTCACTAAAAGCCTCCAATATAGGAAACACAATGTTGCCAGCCAATCAAGACAAAAAAAAGAAGCTACAAAACAGACAGAAGATATTAGAAACACCAATCAAGCAGAACACAGCAAACTCCAAGACCAATAAACACAGACCAAGACTCCCAACCAATCAGGATGAAGAAAAAACCATTCTGGCACAGCAGTAGGCTAGCCCCAAATTTAAAACTGAAACGGCTGTGAAAGTCTGACTCACAGACGAACACAATACAGAAGCCTGATGATGGCAGATGAGATTCTGCTGAAACATTGCTACAACTTTAAAAGCACAACTATAATGACATGGGAAAATACCTGAATATATATACATACATACATACATACATACATACATACATACATACATACATACATATTCATTCTTAAGTTTTCACGGGTACTTACATGTATGGTATTCAGCTTTGTTCGGGTATTTTCCCATGTCATTGTAGTTGTGCTTTTAAAGTTGTAGCAACGTTTCGGCACAATCTCATCTGCCATATATATCCCCTCTTTGGTTTATTATATTTCTCTCTCTCTCTCTCCTTCTCTCCTTCCATCCTTCCCCCCCACCCCCACCCCTCTCTTTATGGGAGGACATTTCTTGGGTGTTTTGGGATCCTTCCTGGGGCAGTGAGGAAATTCTTGAAGAAATGCTTCAGTGCAACTAGGATTGTGAATTAAGGGTGAGCAATGATTTTGTTCGAGTTTCTTGGGTATGAAAGGGGCTTCTGGAACAGCTCCTCACAGGGAGCTTTGTAAATTATTAATGTGCCTTATGTCGCTCTATATTATGGAAATCAACCTAGCTCTGCTTGCTTTTCCATTAAAATAGTAAATAGTGCGGGGTTTAAAAAAAAAGAAAGAAAGAAAGAGAAAAGGAGAAAGAAAGAAGTTAAGAACAAGAATGGAAGGGGAGAGAGAGAGAGAGAGAGAGAGAGAGAGAGATTTTCTTTCCTTTAAGACAGATAAAAGAAGTTTTAGTAGGTGATGTTAGTAGCCTAATGTTCCACCATTTCACTGGTAGTGATTTAAAAGATCCAAAGTACTACGTAGAGTGATGAATTATGCATGTTTCATTTATTAGCTTGGGTGACCCTGTGAACAGCGAAGCTTGACAAAAAAATGAAGACCAATTTTTTTTTTTTTTGGTTCTTAGTCTTTTTTCCCCCTCTGGGTACAAATATCAGTTGGATTGTACGTGTGCTCAGAAGTCTTCCCCCACCCACATTTATGCTAAGGTCAGTTTCATTTCATCTCATTTTTGCACATAGTGTGCTGCTGGGAAAGGCTTCATCGAATGTTAGAAAATTCCAGATAAATTTAGAGCCTGTGTCCTTGCAAGGATCAACACACTATTAAATTAATTCTGGTTTTAATTTTGTAAGATTGAACCCCTTACAAATAGACATGTGGACTACATAGGAGGGGAAAAGGCAAATGCAGGTAATCCTCAACTTGAAACCATTTGTTGTTCGAAGTTACAATGGCATTGAAAAAAGTGACTTATGACCATTTTTCACACTTGCAACGGTTGCATCATCAGTCCAAATGATCAAAATTTGGATGCTCGGCAACTGGCATGTATTTAGGACAGTTGTGGTGTCCTGGGGTGTGTGTGTGTGTGTCAAGTAATCACATTTTGTGACCTTCTGACAAGCAAAGTTAATGGGGAAACCAGATTCATTTAACAAAGGTGTTGCTAACATAACAACTGCAGTGATTCACTTAACAGCTGGGGCAAGAAAGGTCGTAAGATGAAGCGAAACTCATTCAATGCATTCTGCTTAGCAACAGAAATTTGGCTTCAACTGTACATCAAGGACTTCTGTTAGGAATATAAGTCACCTAACAGGTATTTGGGTTAGAAATATATAAACCAGGATAGACATTTTAGTACTATATCTTTAAGAAAATGCAAAACTGTAGTTGGGTGTGGTTTTTTAAACAGCCATAAGATGGAGCCAGAAACCTGGATTGTTTTAGTCTTAGTCTCAGAAGAGAGTGTGTCTGAGTGAGTATCTCTGTTTCCTTCTGTTGGAAAGTATTGCCGTTCCTCCATTTCTTCTAATTGACTGATATTACTGGATTTGATGTAAGTCTGATACTGAACTGTTTTTGACACTGGAATTTGATATTTGGATTATCCCTGGATTGAAAAACTGACTGATTTACCTGTGAATGACTTTTGGACTGCTTATTTTGGACTTTGCTTAAACCTTTCTGGAAGTAAAAACCTACATTTACTGTACAGTGTATCTGTGTACTGTGTGTGTATTATTCAAACACTTCTCTCAAATACGTCTCCCTGTATACGCTCATTCTCCTAACGGGGAATTACCTCAACAACTTCCTTACACACAAGGATAGGTTAATTTATGGAGTTTAAAATTCTGCTTTCTCAGCCTCAGCCAGCTCCCAATATATAGTAGCTTACTATATCAATGCCAATTACTGAAAGAATATAATTTCAACCTGCAGAAATAGCATTCTCTCCCCACCCCCACAAAAAAAATAACATGATTGGATTTATCTCAGTTGCCATATTAGACCACCAGCCCAGACCCAGATTGTTGGGGGGAAATATGCTAACTCTGTAAACTGCTTAGAGAGGTCTGTAAAGCAGTATATAAATCTAAGTGCTATTGCTATTCTAGCAGTTGACGCACATTCCAGTAACCAGCAGCCCACATTGTCTACAAAAAGCCCCTCTAGGTAAGGGGTGTCAAACTCATAGCATCATGGCATCATCACATGATATATAGCAATGGTCACTGAATGAAAAATTGTAGGTCAAGAACTACCTGTATATGAATAAATAATCAGAGAAATGTATGAATGTGGCTCCAACTGAAGCTATTGTCCACCAATGTTTGTGTCTTCTTGGCTCCTCTGAATATCTCCATTGTTTCAGGGCAGATCACTTGAGCATGGAGAAGACTTTCTAAAGAAGTCATTAATATACTAGGAATCTTGCTCTATAAGGAAGCAGGAAAAATGGTTTAGAAGACCGATTTTATGAGGGGGAAGGTTTATTCTCTGAGCTTGTGGACTGGTTTCCAAACATTTCATTACCAGGTTAGGTAACAACTTCAGGAGACTTTGGGGGATATCGGTGTGTTCTGTTAATAAGGGTTTCAGGTGTGGGCATGTCAAGTGATGGGTCAGGTGTGAGTCATCAGTGAGAGTCTTGTGGTGGGTCTTGATGGGGAAGATACATGGGGTGAATGTCATTGGGAGGTGAAACCAACCCACAAGTTTGGAGAATGAACCTTCACCTGAGCTACAGATATTCACCACTATTGTGCACCTATTTTGTCTACACTTTCCCCCAATCAACCCAGCCAGCCCAGCGCTCAGTTACTTGATGTTGATTTGAAATCTTCAGCGCATGGTTTGCCTTCTATTGGTCTAAGGCCTGATATTATATCTTACATGGATACGTTTTGAGTGACTGCTCTTCTATAAACCAGATCAACTGCAGGATTAAAGTTCACTCAAACTTGATATACTGTGTCTAATATTATTCTCTTTGTGTATTTAAATTAGAGAAAACAGGTTATGGTCAGTAAAGTGGCAAGCCCAGTTTCTCAAAGTTAGCTGCAGAGTCTTGAAATGACAATAAATAATGCATATCAGTATGACAGTTAATTTAAAAGGCATCGGAGGGCTCGAAAAGAAAAGAGATCATGCAATAGCTAGCAGGGTCAAAATAGGGCTCTTATTAATTTATCTCTCAGTATAATAGTCAACTGAGTTAGAATCTTTATAGTTTTGCCATTTTTTCTTGTTTCCATTGATACAATTGTGTTGGATAAAGCTACTTCTGGTTATAAGTACACCACCACTTAGAAAAGGTAGACAACTATAATGCTAACCAGATAGGCAGGAGATAGTATAATGTTTGCCTGATGCAATGATTGTAGATATTTTCAGTTTAATTATAAGGGAAGGAATTACTCATGGAATAATTGTTTAATTCTTTACTTTTCCTACAGCATCAGAGCCTAGGCCTAAAATTTCAAAGTTTTAAGTTAAACCCCAAGGATAAATGTTATAATCCAGTGATGTATATATTCCTTGTGTGATTAATCCACTTCCAAGGACAGGGAATTGCACACCTCAATGCTTCAGAACTGGGAAATGGTGATAGAATTTTGCCTGTATTACTTTGGGTTTTTTACCCCCTACTCTTTCCTTGATAGCACAAGCTGATGGATCATTACTTATTCCACATATTAGGTTTACCCACAGATGAGAGCATTTTGGGTGGTAAGTGATAGCAATAGCACTTAGATTTATATACCACTTTATAGTGCTTTACAGCCCTCTCTAAGCGGTTTACAGAGTCAGCATCTTGCCCCCAACAATTTGAGCTCTCATTTTACCCACCTTGGAAGGATAGAAGGTTGAATCAACCTTGAGCCTGGTGAGATCCGATCTGCCAAACTGCAGGCAACCTGAAGTCAGCAGAAGTTACCTACAGTACTGCACTCCAACCACTGCACCACCATGACTCATCAAGTGATGGAATTAACAAGCAGCTACCTCAAAGCAGAAAGGCAGAGCTTGGGCTGTATATCAAGATAACTTCTGTGACAGGTTTGATTCATTCAGTCTTTACCCTAAAATTTCAGCCCTGCCATTACAGACTGAATTCCACAATGGCCCCAATCCCAGAATTAGGCCAGGCTGAAATCCCAGTCATTTAGTCATTTGTGAGTTACCACATTTTTATGAAACATAGATCCCATTCAGTTGAGATACATTGATGATGTCAGGATCAAAAGAGGGTGGTTGGGAAAAGGGGAAACGAAATAGAAAGGAGCTTCTCTATTATTGGATTATTTTTTTAATGAATAAAATCCAAAATTGGATAAAATTTAAAAAAGAAGAAAATCAACTCGTTTGAGCTGTGGTGCTGGAGAAGACTCCTGCATACTCATTGGACAGAAAAAAATAGCTAACAAACAAATATTGGAGCACATTGTTGTTCTTAGTTGCAAAGTTACGTCTGACCCATTGCGATCCTATGGACAATGTTCCTCCAGGCCTTCCTGTCCTCTACCATCTTCTGGAGTCCATTTAAGCTCAGGCCGACTGCTTCAGTGACTCCATCCATCCACCTCATTCTCTGCCGTCCCCTTCTTCTTTTGCCCTCAGTCATTCCCAGCATTGGGCTCTTTTCCAGTGAGTCTTTCCTTCTCATTAGGTGGCCAAAGTATTTGAGTTTCATCTTCAGGATCTGGCCTCCATCTGGTTTGGTTCTGCAACCCAACAAGACAGACATAGACTTCAGAGGATAATTAGGACTTCAGAAAAAAACAGTTACTACCCACCTGTCTTCAATTGAGGACCTGTATACTGCATGAGTCAAAAAGAGGGCCGTGAAAATATCTACAGACCCTTCACATCCTGGACATAAACTCCTTCCCTCAAAATGACACTATAAGGCACTGCACACCAGAACAACTAGACACAAGAACAGTTTTTCCTCCAAACGCCATCACTCTGCTAAACAAATAATTCCCTCAACACTGTCCAACTATTTACTAAGTCTGCACTACTGTTACTATTAATCTTCTCATCACTCCTTATCACTCATCCCCTCCCGCTTGTGACTGTATGACTGTAACTTTGTCGCTTATATCCTTATGGTTTATATTGTCTGTTTCTTAGTATGATTTGATTGCTTATTGTACCCTATGATTATCATTAAGTGCCGTACCTTATGATTCTTGACTCTTGACGAATGTATCTTTTCTTTTTATGTACACTGAGAGCATTTGCACCAAGAGAAATTCCTTGTGTGTCCAATCACACTTGGCCAATAAAGAATTCTAATTCTAAAGATCAGTCAGGGTTGATCTCCTGTAGGACTGACTGGTTTGATTGCCTTGCAGTCCAAGGGAGCACATAACACCAGACAAATCACTGGAAGGGAGAAAAAAAATCACAAAACTGTGGCTCACTTACTTTGGCCATGTCATGCAGGAAAATTCACTAGAGAAAGCAATTGTTTGGAAGAGGTAGTGATAAAAGGAAACTAGGCCGCCAAAGAACATGATGCCTGGACAGCATCAAAGCTGACACCAGCCAGAGCATACAAAAACTCAATTAGCGCAAGATTGGAAAATGTGGAGAGATATAGAATTGCCAAGAGTCAGACAAAACTGAATGGGTAACATCATCATCGTTAAATGGATAAGAGAAGCTTTATTTTTATTTTTTTGTGGTAAACATCTACATCTAAATGTGTGCAAATGTTTATGTGGACTCTTTAAAAATGCAAATTGCAAGTAATTGGGAATACAGATGCACAACTGGTTGTCCACCTGTGCCAGAAGATTCCCAATCTTCTGCTCAGAGTTTTCCAGTTTTCTCTCAAGTTGCTATTTGGCTAGTGATGAGAATATATATCCCCTCTTCATCCTAGGGCATGCAGGGAGGAGTGGTTAAGGGAGAAATGTGAATGGCGTGGTCTACAGGGGAGGAAAGGACCCTGATCCCCTTCATGGGCTGCAGCTGTGAGGACTGTTTAAAAGGACAAACTGCGCATGGCCCAGTGCTGGAAGCAAAGCATGAAATAATTCTAGTCTTTTGGTTCTTATCTGAGTTTTTGTGTCCTTCCCAGTATCTATATTTTGATATCTGTGGATGTCTTCAAGCCCTTATCCTGCCTTGTCTCATTAATTGCTTCAGTGTGGTTTGTGTTGTTTTTTCTACTTATAATTTATATGTATTTTGAGTTTGAACGTAATTTCTTCCTTTTCACAACTGTTTGTGGGGGAGTTTTTTCTCCAGTCAATGATAATTGGACCTTTGAAGCCAAGTTGAAGGAATTAAAAGGACTTCACCTGTTTTTGTGACTTTGTTGCTTTTGTATCCCAACCTGGGTTATCACAGCTAAGCAGTGACAGATGTTTTTCAGGGCACAAAGAGAAAATGTCTGCTATGAACTCTGCATAGGCGTCAGGAAGGGCATCTAGCCAGTAAATGATCCGCTCCATTCATTCATCCCAACTCCACCCCAAATAAGGGGATTAAAGGACTGTAAAAAGAAAGAAAAATATTTCCAGATAAGACATAATAAGACCAGTTACTTGTCAGATAGAATAGCAGAGAATCCAAACAATCAGAACAAATCAAATGTATGATAAGATAAACAGTAACAAGGAAGACATGATAGATAAGCATTTCTACCACTCACCAACGCAGTAGTTGATTCCTGTTTGGATCCCCCTTCTGTCACTTTCTACCTCTTTTTTCCTTCCTAATGTCTCATATGTTCAATATCAAATCAACAAAGCATTCAAACAAAATATCTTTTCAGCTGTCACAGTGTCAAACAAGCATTTTTTTTCCCTGAAAGCATCAGAAATGTGACTGAGAGAAAGTTCGCATTTCCAAAAGCAGTAACTGCCTTTTCAGCTGAAAGGGAATTGCCTTCTGTCAGCAATAATGTCACCTCAAATATCTTTTGCAAAGCAACCCGTTTGCTGTGACATTTATAATTTATTCATCCCGTGATGCTTGTACCATCTACAGCTTCTTCAGTTCCATCTTGGATATGCCATTAGCTTTAAGATGTATACATAAGGCAAGTGGCCCCCACTGTTAAAAGTTTGACAGAGATTCTCTTGCAAGATTAAAACAAGCAAAATAACTTTTGATATGACAAAATCTAAATATGGAGGCCATGTTCATTGGCATGTTGTTCCTTAAATAATTACAGTAATTTCCCTCTTCATTTCCCCCTCTTTAAGTATAAATCTGTGCATCACGCTTTTTTGAAAAGGAACACTTTTACCAATAAGAATAAATCCACTGGCTACGTAAGCCCAATAGTATGTTATCAAGCAGGAAGTTATTCATATTAATTTAATTGTTTTATGACAAATTTGCTATTGCAAAAAGGTCTCATCTTATATGATTAAAAAAGTAAAGTTTTGCATAGGTTTCTCTCTCTCTCTCTCTCTCTCTCTCTCTCTCTGTGTGTGTGTGTGTGTGTGTGTGTGTGTGTGTGTGTGTGTGTTTGTCCATATCATTATTGTTGCCCCAGTAAAAGTGAAGCAGTGATAGTAGAAGGATTGGATTGACAATAAAAGGCAGTATTATTGGGTAGAATCACTGAGTTCATTACTGTGGGCAGCTAAATCTTCTTCAACGATGATTTGATTTCATTGGCTATTCTTCACTGGGTGCAAAATACTGTCTACTCATACATTCAGGCACACGATCTGCAACAAGGGATTTTAACCCATAAACCATCTGAGTCCTTTCTGTAGCAAACCCAGCACAAAGTTTAATGTATAAATCGGATGGTAGATGTGGCTGATGGATATGATACAAAAAGAAAACAGTATAAAAGATGAAAATATTATCAAAAACGTATCCCATTATAAAAGTGTAACAAATACACAAGTCATTGTCTTTTTAATGAAACCTCAAAAGAGTTGCCCATTTCATGCAACCCTGAAGGACCTGTTTGCTATTTGAACATAGAAAATCCTGGCTGATAGCTGGGTCATTTTTTTTTAATCTTTAGAAATTTTAATTTTTTAATATTTTCAATAATTCCATCTTTCATTCATACAGTGTGTCGACTGGGTATATATATCATGTGCTAACAATTGTAATTAATGTTTTTTCTTACCAATATGACAATAATCATATTTTCTTTATAACTCATTATCTCTTATATCTATTATCTTTGTAACAATTGTGACTTATTTCTTTATATATTCATCTATTCAATTTTAACTTGTTTTATTTTCCAACCATTGATAAAATAGATCCCATACCGTGTAATATTCAGTTTCTTCTTCTTTTTTAATTGCCATTATTAATCTATTCATCTCTGCACACTCAAATATTTTCTCAATCACTTTTCCCTCTGCCAGTATTTTATCACCTTTCCAATTCTGAGCAAATACAATCCTAGCTGCTGTTAATCCATGAATGATTAAATATATTTCTTCTTTGCTGTAACATTCAGGTACCATCCCTAATAAAAATATTTCAGATTTCAAATCTATATGTTTCTTTATCATTTTTTCCAACCATGTGTGTACTTTTGTCCAATTTCTTTTAGCTTCTACACAGGTCCACCACATATGGTAATATGTTCTGGATTTTGAAGGGTTTAGAGGTATGATCTTGTTTCCCTTCTCCAAAAGTTGGTGTACCTGAAAAAGTAGCTCCATTCCTCATTCTATGTTTACAGAGTTTCAAAGATTGTTAATGAAAATTCAATTAATGATGTCTGACATCTACTTTAATTCCAATTGTCTGATTTGGCCACTCCCATAAACTTATTTCAAATTCCCATACTTCCCTTACTACCATCACTGTGTAATAGAGGCCTCCAAATATCTGAAGGACCTATCATTCCCCAAAACTTGAGCTGTGTTCTCCAAGTTCTCAAAGATTTATTATGAAATTCTTGTGGTTGGATGGAGAAAATTATTATGTGCATGACTGGAGAGGAATCCCATTTAGATTTAATTTTAAATCTAAATCAGACCAAATTAACTTTTGCCCTGACCTATGCCTTGGACAACATTCCAAGACCTTGGCATTGGAAAAGTTGTACCCTCTTGATAACTGTAGCAAGTTTAGTACAACAACTTCAATAAATCACCCATTTTGTCTATCTGTGTATAATGTGCTGTATTGAAATATCATTTGTTCTTATCATAAACTCTCTTTCTTCTGAGAATACTTATTCCTAACTTATACTCTTACTAGACCAAGTTTTATACTTTGATTAGTGATCCATTGTAGAATTTGCAACGTTCCTTTGAGCTTTCTTTGGTCTAGGAGACTTTCAACTTTGTGGATTAGAAGCCAAGGCTAAAGACAACGGGGTGTGTATTATGTTTTATATATGTGTGTGTGTATATATACGTATAATGCTCTGGGACCTTGTGTGAAGGGCGCCATATAAATATATGGATTGGCTGAGTAATTCTATTTGACTTCATCTGGCTGTTAATCCTGCATGCCTGTAGTGATAAACCCAGAAAATCCCTGATAATCCTATATAGTATTCAGACAGGGCTGGCAACAGATATAAATACATATCAAACTGTCAAATACCATTATCATTTAGACAATTCTGCAGCCCTTCAAAATTATATTAGAATATCCAGGCTTGACTTAACAGACCCATTCCCCTTCCTTTTTATTTTATCTTTCTTTCTCCCCTCTTAATAATAGGGAAATGCAAACTGCTTAGGTTGTGAACATAATAATGTGTTCTGTCTCACCTTCCTTCTTTCCCAAAAGATGAAAGAGTATAAACTCACACAAACACAGGCAGGCAGGCTGGCTCGGACTTCACAGAGTTAATTCTTTGGAACTGATAACATCCTTGGCATTCCAACACGCTCTGCCTGCCAAGTCCGAACTGATAACAAGTAAAAAGCTACTTACATAAAATTACAAGGCAGACCACAAAAATCATTCACAAAGAAAACCTGAAGTAAGATCAAACTTTGTCCAGTACAAAGTTCCAGCCGACAACACACCCACTTTTATCCCCTGTGGGGTGTGGCTCAATGACTCAGCTCACTCTCCAACCCTCCCACGCCTCCTACGTTGCTGCTCACATTTCTCCCTACGATGCTGCTTAGGATCAAGCCAACATTCTTCCTCTTGACTCCCTGTCAGGGGCTGCTCTGATATGCCTTCCTCCTGATTAATCCCAGGCTGTTCCTCTCGGTTGTCTGATGAAACCTGAGGCATTATCAGGGAGGAAGGCATTGCCAAAGAGGAAGGTCCTGGGGAGGAAGGCATTCCCAGTTCCTCCTCCTCATCTTCCAAGTCCTCTTCCTCTAACAGCACAGGCTCGGGAATCGGAGCCACAACAATAATGTATGTTTACAGTACGCCCAGCCGTGCTGCTACAGAATCTTGTTTATTCCAGCTCGGCTTCCATATGACTTACAGGCAGAGAGCAGTTGAAATTCTGCAGATAAGCAAATAATTCTTGGCATTTTTCTAAATGAAAGGATTCCACTGCCAAAAGGCTTCTGTTTACCACGCAAAACAAATGTTGCTCCAATTGCATTTAAAAAAATAAAAAAAAAATAAAGGACATCTTAAATATAACCTTTCAGAAGAAGGCTGGTGAGGTTTTAAAAGTTTAATTAGATGTATGAGAAAACAACAAAAGGATCCCCCCTTACCCCCAATTGTTTTACAATTTGATAATAAATAATAGTTTAGTCCCTACTGTGTTCTGCAGCAACACTGCATTGCACAAAGTTATAATTACCGCTAAATGGGAAATTCTTAGAAGAGGAGGTAAAACCCAGCTCCCTTTGTGTCCTATTAAAGCCACCATCTTGCTAGTGGGCGGGTGAAGGAGAGTGCCTTGCAACATGTAGTGGTTCTTTTTTTTTTTTTTCTTAATTAATCTGCTATATGATTTTCAAATAACTCCATAAGGCCAGTGGAGTTTAATCAATATTAGATCGGTATGAGAAACTTTGTAAAACCACCTTATTACATTAACCACCCCATTGGAAGGATTCGATTCATCTGGGGTACTAATTGGGAGGTCAGCTTTGGTTTAACGTTCTTGCATTTGCACAAGATTTAGCACATTAGCACACAGAGTTGCTCTGTTTCTCTGCAACCTGTGTATACATGCACGGATGACTTTCCTGGGTGCCTGAGGACAATCCACTTATATACTGTATTTATCAGATACCATTTGGAGACTTTCAGGGTTTGACATAAGATAACGAAGCCCATGCTTCCCACCGACGCGTTAAAATTTGAGAGAAGTAAGGCGGCTCAGCACACATGCAGCAAACAATAGATAGACCTTCATTCTTTAAACTTTGAAGACACTGGTTACCCAGAACTAGAATTGAACTAGATGTTTTTTTTAAAAATGCAGATTTGCAGGCAGATAAATAATAAGTGAAGGGCTGTTCACAAAGTTTTCCCTTGGAATTGAATTACAACCTGGTAAATCAAGGAAAATTATATATATATATATATATATATATATATATATATATATATATATATATTATATATATATATAATTTTTACAAATCATGCAAGATGGCAAACTTATAGAAGTCTCAGCTTTCCAAGTAGGAGGCGAGCATCTTCAATACCAGGCCACTTCTAAAAAATAAAATTAAAAATTAAAACTTGGTTCCTATCTATTCTTGAGTGAAGAACTTAATTTTTCAGCATTCCATACTACAGAAACTCTCAAAATATTGTTAATATAGAAAGAAAGAAAGAAAGAAAGAAAGAAAGAAAGAAAGAAAGAAAGAAAGAAAGAAAGAAAGAAAGAAAGAAAGAAAGAAAGAAAGAAAGAAAGAAAGAAAGAAAGAAATATTTTATGCCATTTACACCCATGGCATATACAAACTGTCTCGAACCACCATCAAATGAAAAAAAAAAAAGTACTATAAAATGCAGTATTAAAATCTGTAAAACCCCGATTGGTGCTAAGATATACAAATTAACAAACTAATGAGGTGATTATTACTTATATTACATAAACTGGAGAGGGACGGCAAAAAGGGAGAAATATATTAATTTAAGTGAAATTTAAGTGAAGATAGATTTTTGAGAAGGTAATAAGAAAGAAGGGAGGGGGAAAGGAGTGAAAGAAAAGAGAATGAAAAAATGAGAAGGGGAGGGAGAAAGAGACAGAGAAAGAAAGAGAGAGAAAATACAATTGTAAAAGAAACTGCAATTTGTAATGTTTCCTTATTGCCAAGGACATTCAGATATAACAAGCAAAGTATAATTAAGAATCAGAGATAAAGATACTTAACAGCTTGGCTCCAAGAAAGCACAGTAGCAAAACATCAGAGGTTTTTTTAAAATCCTCCTCCTTCAACTAGAACTTAACATAATAAGATATTTTTCAGGCTCCACATTATTATGAAATGATTTATGAATACCATTTGATCATTTCCAACAAAGACGTTTGGAAGCCTGATGAATATTGAAGATTTTTTTATCATGAGTAATATTTCTCAACATGTTGAACATCTTCCCATGGTGTTGAACTTCTATGGAGTAATCTGGGGGAGGCGGGGGGATAAGACTCATTTTTAAACCCTGAATTCAATCACTTGACTGGCTTCTGGAAAATTTTATTATGGCAAATTTAAGGAACCGCACAGTGAATGACCAAGGTTTATCAGTTGTTTGAAAAGGAGAAGCTGATATGTGATGACTTCCTACAACTGCTACCTTCTTGAGACAAAGTCAATTTATCCTAAATTGGGGCCTCCATAATGAGAATGGGTTGGCCTTTCTCAGCCCCCCCAACAAAAATTGACCAAGTTGAGAATGAGATTCCAGGAATGTTACACTATACTGAAGAATGTTAGCCATCTTTAATAAATCAATTATAAATATGTCTACTGACATGCCATAATCTTCCAATGGAGGCATTCTGTTCTCAGCCTCATCCAAGATTGTTTTTATAGAATTAATACCCTCCTCAATAGTGTTTGTACTCTCTCTTCTAAGATGTGTGGACTTCAACTACCAGAATTCCCCAACCAACATTCCCATACAAGCTAACATTGTGGGGGTTGAAGTTCCCACGTGTTAAAGTTGCCAAGTTTGAGAAACACTGATCTATAGATGGCCAAGACTAACTGGAGAAAATACACCTTGGATTTTAAAATTCATTGGAAATATTTGCAGAAGGAATTAATAGTAGATGGCAAAACTCAGTGATTTAAAAAAAAAAAAGATTTCCAGTAGACATTAACAGTGCCTGAATCAGACCATGACATCAGATTGCAGGTGCTACTAGCACTGTTCCCATACCACGTCCAATAAGATTTGACCTTGTATTTATTTTGAAATGTTAGATTAGAGGTAGAAAGAGTCCCCGTACTGGATCTGAAACATCCTTATCTACTTTGGAGCTAAATACCTATCAGGCATTAAAGACCATGACCACTTGTGAAGAATTAAACAGATTTACTGCTTACGTCCATACACAGGAATATTTTCAACCAGTGGTTACCACCTGCTAGAACTGAGTTGGAATTCATGGTGGATTGGACTTAGTACATTTCTGGCTGCGTAGGGATTCTAGGCTGATCCCTCTTTTGACTCCCTCAGGTTTTGCCAATCTTTCTCCTACAATACCCCACACCAGGATGGGAAATCTTTTCCAGTCAAAAAAGGCACTAGGTAGATCGATAATGCCATATAAGACAGCTTCCCATGTACATCAGTGTGTATATACATGCATTCCATTATTAATAAATGTCATGCAAATAAATCAGTGCAGTGTAGGATTATCTTATTTCTATTGATATAATCTCAGTTATCCCACATTTCAATTTTACTCTGAATTTTACATCTCCATTGTCTTATTTGTTTCACTATTCCTAAAAACCAACATAATTATCATAATCTGAATAATGAATAACACACAAGTGAACATTACTTATAATAACTGCAACTGGCATACATTTATTATCTGATTTTATTTTGAAGCTTCACGAGAAAACAAAACAAAATGATAAAGTGTGATCTGTCCCAATAGCCTTAAGCTTCACTGTTGAACCTTCTTCTCACAGCAGGCTATTTATCTGCTGCATTTATTTTAAATGTAGACTTTGTTTTATTTGCAACTAACATACTGTCATAGCTCTAAGTACATCTGACATATTTACTCCTCTAGCAACAAGAACATTTAAATGTTATGCATGAAAAGATGATACCACTGCATTAGCCTTGAAACAATCATCTGATGACTGTTGGCTCTTGTTTTACATTTTTTATGTGAAGCTACTGCTGGTGGGGCATGGGTGAAGGAAGAGCTAGAGGATTAATAGCCAACAGATTACTGTAATTTTTTTTTTGAGAGAGAGAAATAGAGCACTTTCACATCTACTTTCTAATTACTTAGAAGCAAGTTGAAACCAATCTGTGATCCTCTTAGCTGCTACCAACTTTGAAACAATGCAACATTAAAGCCAACTAATATTGTTTGCTTGAGTGATGAACTAGAAAATGATACACACACACACACACACACGTAGATAATAACAACCTCACACCCAACATGGTTTTATTTCATGTTGTATATATTTGATTTTCATCATTTCTCAAAATATATTTGTTTATTTGTTGAGTGCAATACCATCTTTCTCATTTAAAATATTTGCATGTTGGGAAGGTCTTCTGGTTGGGAGATGAGATAGAAGAAGAGGTTGAATTGACCCAAAGAACTGGACACTGGGGTGACAAGATGTCATGTGTCAATAGATAGATTGCATGTTTCTTAATATGCAGTATCTTCTACAGAGATATATTTGATCTTTCCTGGTATTACTTCCACCACCAGATCTTCAGATCTGGAAGTCATATGTTTATTTTTGAACAAAGCATCATTTAAGCATTACGAAAAATGTGATATAAACTCAACCAATGGTGCAATATAAAAAAAAAAAAAAAAACAATAAACCAAAAAAAAAAAAAAAAAAACCCCCCAAAAAAAAAAAAACAAAAAAAAACCCCACCCCCCAAAAAAAACCAAACAACCAAAAAAAAAAAAAAAAAAAAAAAAAAAACACAACCCCCCCCCCCCCCTTGACTCCAGGTAACTTAGTCAATCTAGATTCCTTTTCTGCTATTGGCTCTAATTTTCTTTTAGGTGAAGTGACTGTTGCTGAAACCAGACATGTTGATAGTTATGTGATATACTTGGGAAAAGATCAAAGCATCATTTAGACATGTTGTTTCACTCAAATCACCCATTTTCCTTTCTTCTAGTTGATCTTGAAAACTGAATTCTCTCCATTTTATCCCCTAGCTTCAGCACAGTAACCATGGGTCTCTTCCTGTCGTCCTTTCCACAATCAATTCCTATTTCTAAAACTTTTCCAAGATGTAAACTAGGAACCACCTATGTGTTGTCCTGCCTCAGTTTTTGGCATTTGCTGAATTGTAAGAAACTGGTGACCAGTTTAGATCAGAATTACCACATGGATATTGAAGTGATGGCTAATTCTTCTCTTTATCTTCTTTATTTATGGTTTTTCAATGCACCTTTCTTGTAAGGCAACCTTTTGGGCACCAGGGACCACTTCCGTGGAGAAAGTTTTTTCCATGGATGGAAAGGGCATGGTTTTATGTGCTGCCTGAATCCAATGAATGGGGTTTTACTTGTTTATGTGGATTGGTTGCTGGCATGTTAGTGACACTAGTGTTGTAAGTCACACTAAAAGAAAATATCACTGATGCCAAATAACCTTAATAAACAAAATATAATATTATGACAAAAGAAAAAAGTGATTAGAAAGATAGCTGATAGTTAAATGAAATAGTTTATTTATTTAACTATTTTAAACAGTTAAAGATATATGTGTAGATGTAGGCAATATTCTTTTCTGTGCCCCTCCCCAATGGAAGTGAAAGTTGGACTTTGAAGAAACAGTAGATAAGCAATATTGGTCTTTTGAGAGAAAAGAGTTGTTGGATAAAACTCCTGAGAATACCACAGTTAGCCAAAAGAACAAACAAATGGATCGTAGAACAGATCATTCCAGAGTACTCACTCAAAGCACAAATGTCCAGGTTCATAGTATCATATTCTGGGTGTAGTATTTGAAGCCCTATCTATAGGGCTTCTGTAGTCTATAATGCTGGGAAAAAGTAGAAGGAAAGGAAAGGAAAAAAGAGGATGATCAGAAGCAACATTGATGGACTCAGTTACAGCACTGATGGGCACACTGCTGAAAGATGCAAAGCCAGTTTGGAGCTAAATAAAAACATGAACTGGATCACAGGTAGAGACAGAAAGAGAGAAGAGAGAACAAGTGAAATATTCTAGCTCGTCTATGAATTGTAGCATAAAGGTTTCATTAACCATAGTCTACAAAATAAACTTCAATTAGGTGGACTGTATCAATAAAGGAGAATATTTGTAGCTCAGGTTGAAATGAGGGATCCTTGGTGTTCTCTGAACTTGGTTGCGTTTTTTAGCAGACATTTCATTACCCAAGTTGTGTAGCATCATCAATGCTGGTGGACTGTAGGCAGATTGTACCATGCTTACCTGTGAATAAGTAAACCGTTTTATGGCTTAATGTGATGTCAATACAGTCTGTAAGTGGAAATATTGAAAGCATACGAATATAGTTACCTCACAAGGGTCTGAACTAAATCATGATACTTCCTGTGACAATTCACTGTTGCAGGAACTAAAACTGCCAACTCCCATGTCACTAGCCTATTGCCATGAGCATTTCTGTTTTGCACTTGCTGGGGTAGCCTAAGTTTCTGCAAAACAAAGAATTGAAAATATACGTGCTTAATTTGTAAATCATATACATACATGCCCATCATGAATATTCTCTTTTTGAAATAAGCAACCTTATTCAAAGGGCAGAGACACAGCAATGATACTAAACGAAAGAAATGAAAGGCATGAGATTAAAAAGAAAAAGAAATATTGCTAAATCTAGTTTGTACCAACATTATTCATTATATCTATCAAATCTTTCTCTCACTCATCCTGGCTTCTAGCAAATATTGGCATTTGGTTCTTTACATTTCTCACCCCCAACACCAGTTCCATTCAACCATTTTCTGGGGTTTTCTTCTCCTTCCTTTTGGCTTATTTGCTCTTTCTTCATGCATTTTGTAATTCCGTCCTCAGTTTTCTATCCATGATAAAATCACCTGAACATATCACTACCATGCTAATCAGTCACTTTTATATTCAATTCATTGATCATCATTCATTCTTGATCCTCTGACTTCTTGTTTCATGATCAACATTTCTTAACTATAATTTTCTTGGCAAGATTTTGAAAGTGGCTTAACGTTACCTGTTTCCTAAGGCTGAAAGAGAATGACTGGTCCAAGGTCACCCAGGTGGCTTCTTGACTATGGTAGTAAAAAATCCCATAGCTTCCTGATTTTCAGGCTGGTGTCTTAATCGCTACACCAAACCGGCTGTGATATTAGGAAATAATAGTAAAAGTAATAATTTGATTACTATGCCATAAATGGTCTTATCACATCTTTTTCTCAATGACTTGTTTGAGAACAAAGACCTCATTTGCACATCCTCTGTATTGCCTAGATTTTATTCATTCTCATTGACCACAACACTTCCTAATACTTCCCATAAGTATGCATGAATGCATGAATAGATTGAAATTTAAAACCTACATTCAAAACGGAGGGTTTTTTTACACACAAAATAATCACCATTTTCAGTCATTCTTAGGTCTCCAAATGGCCCGACCACTTTATCATACACTTCTTAAACAATTTTAAAAAATTGGTATGGCATCTGTGAACCCAGCTACCAGGGATCATAAACCATGACTTATGGTTTAACATGCTGTTTTAATCCGCAGGTAAGATAAACAAAGTTTATTGAAAAATCTTTCAGGACCAGCTCCTTGCCTAACCTATGGTCACAAGCCACAGTCATCCCCATCTTCAAAAAGGGAGACCCAAGCCTAGTTGAAAATTACAGACCAATCTCCTTATGCTGCGTCACCTGTAAAGTCATGGAATCAATTATTAACCAATCCATCATCCTCCACTTAGAGACAAACAACCTACTCTCCAATAAACAATTTGGTTTCAGAAAAACTATCCTGTAATCTGCAACTCTTACACTGCAAAAACATATGGACGACACAACTCGACCAGGGCAAAGCAATAGACGCAATCTACATAGACTTCTGTAAAGCCTTTGATTCAGTGGTACACCGACAAACTACTCCTAAAAATAAAATCCTATGGTATCTCTGGACAACTGAATAACTGGATAGAAGCATTCCTGGCAAACAGACAACAAATGGTCAAAATTGGGAGCGTCCTATCAAATTCTGTACCTGTCAATAGTGGTGTCCCCCAAGGCAGTGTTCTAGGACCAACTCTCTTCATAATCTACATAAATGACCTCTGTGATCATATTAAGAGCAATTGCGTTCTTTTCGCTGATGATGTAAAGCTGTTCAATACCACAGACAATACTGCTACCCTACAAAAAGATCTTGACTATGTATCAGAATGGTCAAACAAATGGCAACTTCAAATCTCAACAAATAAATGCTCTGTCTTACATATTGGCAAAAAAAATCAGAAAATAAAATACAAGCTGAATAGTCAAGATCTTGTTGATGACCCAAACTCTGTAAAGGACCTTGGAATACTCACCTCTAATGATCTAAGTGCTAGAGCCCACTGCAACTACATAGCCAAAAAGGCATTAAGAGTTGTTAACCTAATCCTACGTAGCTTTTTCTCTGGTAATATCACACTACTAACCAGAGCATACAAAACATTTGCTAGACCAATACTCGAATACAGTTCATCAGTCTGGAACCCACATTACGTATCTGATATTAGCACAATTGAGAAAGTCCAGAAATATTTCACAAGAAGAGTTCTCCACTCCTCTACTCGTTGTAGAATACCTTATGCCACCAGACTTGAAATTCTAGAACTAGAAAACCTTGAATTACGCCGTCTTCGGTCTGACTTAAGCATGGTATATAAAATCATACATTGCAATGTCCTACCTGTCAATGAATACTTCAGCTTCAACCATAACAACACAAGAGCACACAATAGATACAAACTCAAAGTTAACCGCACCAAACTTGATTGCAGGAAATACGACTTCAGCAATAGAGTGGTCAATGTCTGGAATACTCTACCCGACTCTGTAGTTTCTTCCCAAACCCCAAAAACTTTAACCTTAGACTGTCTACTATTGACCTCACCCCTTTCCTAAGAGGCCTGTAGGGGCGTGCATAAGCGCACCAACGTGCCTACCGTCCCTGTCCTATTGTTTCTCTTATTCTTCTTTTATTTTTCTTATATGTACCCATTTCATGTATTCACAACTATGTATACACTTATACTTATTATCTTGTAAACAATTGGCAAATCAAATAAATAAATAAATTAAAATAAAGCATGGCTTATTCAGTGGTGGGATTCAAAAATTTTTACTACTGGTTCTGTGGGCGTGGCCTGGTGGGCGTGGCTTGGTGGGTGTGCAGGGGAAGGATACTGCAAAATCTCCATTCCCACCCCCCTCCAGGGGGAAGGATAATGCAAAATCCCGTTCCCTCCCCACCCCCACTAACCTACTTTCCAGCTCTGTTCTCCTGTGCAGGGCAACGAAAGAAGACCTAGCCCATCAGCTGGGACTCAGGAGGCAGAGAATAGATGGGAGCAGGGCCAGTCAGAAGTGGTATTTGCCAGTTCTCCGAACTACTCAAAATTTCTGCTACTGGTTCTCCAGAACTGGTCAGAACCTGCTGAATACCACCTCTGGGCTTATTGCAATATGTGAACCCAGTCATAAAGTATCCGGGGAATGAAAATTGTCCTTGCGTATTTGCTGCTGCTGGAGGACACAAGTAGATGTAACAGGTTTAGATGACAAGAATATCTGAACTCTTGCTAGTTGTATGCACAAAGAAAATTGCAGTTAAAAAAAAGATCACCCACATTCCCGCATCCTTATTTACTTCCCAAAAGTGTTTTAAAAGCCTTTTAACACTTGCCATTCTACTCAAATAAAATTTAACTTGTGAGACAGGATCTCATCTTGCAGATGTTGGCATTTCCTGAAGTGGTAACACCTTCAAAAGATGCCGTGGTGGGAATGACAGCCTCTTCAATTCGAACAGAAAGCCCAATGAAAGCTATAGCTGTCTTTCAGCACTACAGGCAGGCCTTTCAGCCGACAGATCTTCACACACATCGTTTTCGTGATTGTTTTCTAAGAGGATGAAAGTCATGGGTGACATGACAAAAGCGGGGGGAATCTTCCTTTGTTAATTTTCACCTCTGTGTATTTCAGAACGGATAACTTATTTTTTAAAAAAAAACTTTGCCAAAGGCACAGCAACTGTACCTTGTTTATTATTGGGAGTCTGGGAGTTATTTTTTCTAAGAAGTAATGAATAAATACCATTATTAAAGTTGCTAAATTGTGTTTGGCCCTTTAGGATTGATTTTAGTGATTTCCCACCCAACTGAATTCATGGAACCAGAAAATTTACTCAAGTATCTGCCATTGTTCTTGGATATCCACAATCTGCCTATTGTGAGACTTTTTGTTCTGTTCTGTTTGTTATAATACAAAGCATTCTAACACAGAAACAGACACCTGCGTCCTCTGAGGAACTGAATTCTATATAATTTTCCCCCCTTCTTACTAAATATTCACTGAGGCTCTCTAGTTTATATCACTCCCTTTGTTTGTGACGTGGGTTGCCTTTAAGGTTGGCAGAAAGACAGCGAAGAAAACCTTATAGGCTTCATACTCAGGTTCTGATCTTCCCCTAGTTACTGGGAAAGGATGATGGGTCCTTGATCTGACACGGCAAGTTGTCTGTACTGATTTCCTGCAGTTTTGTAGCCCAAAGGTATCTGTGCAGATTTTGGCAATGCATTCTGTTCTTGGAATTATCTAAGTTCTTCTCCTCCGCCATTCTATGTCAGTGCTGTTTATTGTGTTATTTATCAAGTATCACTACCAAGATAGTTGGTTCCATTGAATAAGATTAATATCCTGAGGCCAGGTTTTCTGAAAATTGTAATTTCTTGAGCCGAGACTTCAGAAATTCCAGGAAATAAGACTTAGAGTCTTCAGCAGCCAAGACACCGCTGCCACAGCAGCATTCAAGGATCTGTCAAGGTCACAGAATTCTTTATTGCTGTTACTTCTAGTGTTTTTCAACTGGCTGGGGAATTCTGGGAGTTGAAGTCCATATATCCTAAAATGACCAAGATTGAGAAATACTGTCCTAGGAAAAATGTTGTATGGGTTTATGGTAGGGAGGATGTTTATGTTCACAAAATCAAGACTGTATCCATTGCCAATAAAGGAGAATATTTGTTGGTTGAGGTTCAAATGAGGGGTCCTTAGTGCTGTCTAAGGTTGGTTGTTTTCTTGCAGATGTTTGATTACCCAAACTAGGTAATGGATTTCATTTGGTAATGAAATGTCTGCAAGAAAACAACAAAACTTAGAGAGCACCAAGGACCCCTCAATGTATACATTTGTTTCTTATTATGCCCTAAACATGGATTTTGTGATACGGTTTGTATGGTTTATATTGTTTTTATTGTTATATTGCTTTGCTGCTTTATTCTGTTTTCTTAAGTATGTGCGCCACACAGAGTCACATATTGAGATGAGTGGCTATGTAAAGTAGATTAATAGATAAATAAACAAACAAAATCCTGGCACTGAAATAACCTTTTCTTCTTGATTTGACTGTTCTCTCAGAATTGCAGAAAAAAAAAAAATCTTGATGTGCCAAAGACTGAGGCATTTTTAGTGGACAGTCAAGCATGGAATTTTCTCCATTCAAACACCAACCATCAATCAACATTCAGATATTTTTAAGCATTCCATTTAAGCTGTCAGCTGGCTGGAGCTATTGAAATTACATGGGGTGGGGGAAAAAAAGAGAAGAACAAGCCTCAGGAGGTCCAACCCAGATTCTTAGGATGTGAGAAGCATGAAGGTGACTTCTGGACTGATTTAAATCATGGAATTGGTTCAGAAAGTTGTTCCAATTCATTATTTGAATCGTTCCCTGAATTAGACTGATCTGATTTGATTTTCTTAATACATTGGGGGTGAGGGTGATGCTTCTGAGATTGGTTAACTACTTTGGTCACCCTAAGGCAGGGATGTCAAACTCACAGCCCATGGGCCAGATGCGTCATGTGCTGGCCTAGTTTAGTGAAGGGTAAAAAGTCCCAATATGTCACTTGAGGCCACCATGATGATATGAGTTTGGCATCCCTGCCCTAGGGGATAATCTGTGCTAAGAATTTCAGGGCTTCCTTAGTCTTCCTTAAGGTGTTTGTTCTCATTTACCATGGTATTCTCCTGGATAGGCAGTCAGAGTTGAGATGTAGAGGCACTGAATTATGGTAGTTCCATTCCTACTTTTGACTATTCTAAGGTACTATTCTTCTTCTCAGTTGGGTTATGAAGTCCCTCAGGACTTCATTTACTCCCACCCCCATGTTTTTAACATGTACATGAAATTCATAGATGTGGTACGGAGTCCCATCGATATGTAGATCAGGGGTCTCCAACTCATGTTGTCATGGCGTCATCATGTGATGTATCGGGATTTTTTCCCCTTTGCTAAACCAGGCGTGGGTGTGGCCAGCATGTGACACCTTTGGCCCATGGGCCGAGAGTTTGACAGCCCTGATGTAGATGATGTCCAGGTTTACCTGTCCTTTCTTTCTAACACAAATGAGAGGTTTGCATTCTGAGCAAGCCCTCGAGTGGATTAATGGAATGCATGAGGGCCAATAAACTCAATTCAGACAAAACAGAGATTATTGTTTGTGGGCAATGCTTCTGTCCAATGAATGGCACCCTATCTTTCCCAGAAAGTTTGCCCTCATCCTAAAGAAGCAGGTTTGCAGTTTGCAATGATGCACCAAAATTCATCATTGTCACGAAAGCCTCAGATTGGTCTGGGGTGCCTTTTGTCAATTTTGGTTAATTTATCAATTTACCTGGACTTTTTACCAGATGATTCATACTCTAGTGACCACCTAGCTTGATTTTTGCAAGGTGTTGCCTTCAAAAACAGCCTGGAAATGTCAGTTAACTCGGCGTGGAGTGGTTCAATAGCTCATTGAGACTGGCTGATATAATGCCAGCAATTCACCATCTGCATTTGTCTGTCAGGCCATTTCTGGACCTAATTCAAAATGCTGTTTTTAATCTTTACATGGCTTAGGATCTAGTTTCCTTTTTTTCATAGGTATCTACCCAAACCAAAGATCATCAAAGTAGGTTCTCCTCCAGTTCTCATCACACAAGAAGGTGGGATGGACCTCTATGAGAGAAATAACTTTTTCTTTTGTTCTTCAGATAGGCTTTATTTATGTCCACACTAGCATTATTTCAGTGCCAGGTAAAAGTCTTTCTATTTTCTCATATTTTTAAACTGGCTTTTAAACGAGTTTTCATTGTGTCTTAACTTGTATTCTCCGAATGACTACCCTGCGGCTGCCTAGTTTGTATTGTATTTTTATTTAGTATTTTATTGTGTGGGAGGTTTGGGGGATGGCTGTTTTTATTGTATTGCATTTTAAACTGCACAGAGAGCTTCAGCAATGGGTTGGATTTTTTTTTCCAAAATTAATATTGAATAAAATAAAAATGGAATCAACCAAACCTGGTTGAAAGCATTAGATCCATCAGTCTGACCTGACCTGATTCTGTTGTGCAGAATCAGTTATAATGGAAGTATGTTTTTGGTATGCACATATACATGTGGCTGATCTTGGTAGGCACTTGAAGTAATCACTGTGAGCCTTTCCAAGAATATGGACCCTTTGACAAAGTATAGGTAGTTCTTGACTTATGGCCAAAATTGAACCCAAAATTTCTGTTGCTAAATGAAACATTAGTTTAGTTTTACCTCATTTATGACTTTTCTCACCATATAGTTAAGTTAATCACTGCAGTTGTAGTAACAGAGTTGTTAAGTGGGTCTGGTTTCCCCATTGGCGTTGCTTGTCAGAAGCCTGCAACAGGTGATCACATGACCCTGGGACACTGCACAGTCATAAGTACATGCCAATTGCCAAGCATCTGAATATTGATCATGTGACCATGGGGAGGCTGCAACAGTCATAACTTGAAAAACGGTTGTTAGACAATTTTTCCAGCGCCGTTGTAGCTTTGAATAGTCACTAAATGCTGCTGTAAGTCAAGGACTACCTGTAAAGCACAGCTTTGGGAGGCATCATTCATAAGTTTGCATAGCCTTAGCCCACAAGAATTATAACCATGTACAATTTGGAAGGAACGCTGAGGGAAAGTTGCTTCTAATCAGTGGTGGGATTCAACCAGTGTAACAACTGGTTTGGTGAGGAAAAAAGGAAATATAGGACAGAATAGTGCAGGGGCAGGTGGGGTGGGGGCAAATGATAGCTGGAACTACCGGTTCACCCGAACCGATTCGTACCAGCTGAAATATGCTTGAAATATCATTACAGAGCTAATTCCTAAACATGGAAAGTTGCTTGTAATATCCTTACAGAGCTAATGCCTAAAACATGCCAGCTCTTCCCTCAGCTTCTGCAGATTTTATCTTTTTCATCTTCTTCTAACTTCTTCCAGCCAATGATGCAATTACGTATTTTAGAATCTGTGCAATGGCTTTATATTTTCTGTCTGCTTTTAGATAGTCATGTGTATCATTACTTTAGCTGTGAAGCGCAGAGCTAGCATCTGCCTTTCCATTTCATGCTTTTCCATGTGTTTCTATTTTCCTCTAAGGTCAAAACAAGCAGCCAAACACCCTGAGATTTTAAGAAGAGGAAATCGTATTCTGTGCATGTATACTTCTGAATATTAACTTTGCTGACACCAAAAACATCCTTGGGGCTACCAGAATTAAATGGAGTTTGCTTCTGTTGCCTGAAGAGAAGCTACTTGGGAATAAACATCATTTTGTCATGAAACAGAATATACTGTTTAGAAATACATAGATTAAGTAGAAGTACACAATCATATTCATGTCAGTTTGGTTAATTTAATTTAGGAAATTTAAAAAAAAAACATACAGAAGAAAAGAGAATTGAAGGGAGCAGCTCCTGGCATAACTGTGTAGAGAAACAGTGTTTCTCAAACTTGGCAATTTTAAGATGGGTGGAGTTCAACTTCCAGAATTCCCCAGCTAGCTAGCTGGGAACCTCTGGAACTTGAAATCTTCCCATCTTCAAGTTGATGGGGATGAGAAACACTGGTGTAGAACATGGTTGTCCAACCTTAAAGACTTGTGGACTTCAACTTCCAGAATTCCTCACCGAGCAATGCTGTCTGGCTCGGGAATTCTAGCAGTGGAAATCCGCAAGTCTTGAAGTTGCCAAAATTGGGCACCTCTGGTGTAGATGCTAAGGCCAGACTGGAATGTATTTCTCATTGATTGGCTTTGGGAAATTGGGATTCTGTGGGTTGCAGAGCTTTGATGCTGGTTGACAAATCCAGCCTGAGATTGGCTAAAAAGTGGATTTGCCTTGGGACAATAAAGTGAAGATAGATAGAGGAAGCAGTCAATGGTGGGTGAAGATTATCTGGATGGAATTTATATAACACCAATAGGTTTGATTATCTGAAGGAAAGGAAAAATAAGGGGGGAAAGGATTTATGTTAAGTATTACAGTTCTGAGCTAAACCTATGTTAAGAATCAAGTTAACTCTGAGGTCAGGGGAGAAAAAAATAGTTTCTTTTCCCCATATACACATAAATAAATATTTGATGTACTTTAGTTTTAGGGACAAAATGAACAACAAAGTTGTCTGAAATTTAAAGAGCCTGAATTTGCCCAGTGGGAAGACAGGTTGAAAGACAATATTGGACAATAATCCGACTGAAAAATAAACTAAAACATAATTCATCCCTTTTTGCCACTATCAGCTCTGCTGCCTTTGGCTTTTCTGTCCTTCAGATAAAATGGCTGAGAGTTTAATAGTGAGACTAATTTTTCATCAAAGATAAATGTGTGGCAAGAGACAGGCTCTTCTTCAAGGTGAATGCCAGGTTTCACA
This sequence comes from Notechis scutatus, assembly GCF_049901735.1. Lineage (NCBI taxonomy): Eukaryota > Metazoa > Chordata > Lepidosauria > Squamata > Elapidae > Notechis > Notechis scutatus. Next base: position 188,572,575 of record NC_142010.1, on the reverse strand, counting down.
GTTAATGTCTCAATGTCCAGCATGGTCCATAAGAAAGGGATGCCAGCCAAGACGCAGTATATTTTGCAGAGGTTAAGAGTAACACTATTTGTCACTTAACTCTGCAGTCCATCTGACCATCCGTGCCGAACTGGACAGAAGTGAGTGACAGCCTCGGCTGAAAGACAACTGCTTACTAAAAGCTGCTTTGGAACATCACAGCTGAGAAGAGATTAGAACCTGAGCCTTTCCTATATCACTTTTCCTCTTTGGTAGTAGCTATGCCATATTGCACAATCTGATACTTTTTGGATTGGTTGGATTGCAGCCTCTCATAATTTCTACCTGCTGCTGGCTGGAAAATATGGAGGCACAGTTCAGTGCATCTGGAAGGCACTGAATTGGGAATGTTGGCCCTTTAAAGATACCTGTGTAATTTGAATGTATGGTCAGCCATTTGAGCATCCAGCTGTCGTACCAAATTAGGATACAACAGCAATTTAGCATAAAGTAATATAATGGTAATAGGGATGGACCTCAGCCAGGGAAGTTCAGATATAAATTGTCATTGGAACTATGGCATTCACTGGATGACTTTGGGTCAGTTCTTTTCTCTCTCAGCTCAATTATTTCAGTATGATGTTGTAGGTAAAAATGATGAGAGATCCTCATGGATCTAGAAAACAGGGTATAAAAGTAAAGCAATTTTAAAAACAGAATAAGGAAGTGGTGCAATGTATCTCCATCTGCCTGAAAGATTATTGTCTTTTCAGCAGCCCAATCAATGTGCCGCTGAGATATTATTAAGGTGTTAAGAAGCTCAAACAGAGCTACGGTTTCTCCACTTTCTTTTATCTTATCTTTTTTTCCCCTCTTTTCCAAATGATATTCAGCGTTGTGTTTCCTCCTGCACACCATACATGCCTAGGTCCCCATTGGCCTGAATTTCATTTTCATTTGGATTGGAATATAAGGCAGCATTGTTGCAAACGGCAAGATTCTGCCAAGCAGGGCCCCATTTCTTAAATCAAGCAAGCGAATAGACAGGTCGGTGAATAATGTTGATTTTAGATAACGTTAACTCTCATAGCTTCCTTCTAAAAAATAAAATTGTGGAGTTCTCGGCACTCCCTGAGCTTGGCGGTTTGTTTGAGGATGTTTTATTACCCATCTAGATATCTAAAAGCAAAAGACCAAGCTCAAAGAACATCATGAACTTCACAGTTCAATCCTGAGCTTCATACGGACTCTTCTATGAATAGTATGGATGCTCTGTTAGTCCCATTTCTTCCCATCCCCCTGCCTTTAGCAGAGTGCCCAGTATTCCCCGGAGAAGGCAAAAAACTGCTAGAGCGCTATGTGTTCAGATCCATTCACCTGCATTCTTAACGCAATGCATAAATTCCATCTTATTTCAAGAGAAAATAAATGAATGTATGGCTTGTAAAGGGGATTCGGGTAAGCTCTAAGTAAAGACACTATTTAAGGGAACATAACCTGTAGAACTGAATTAATAAGCCTCTCTGGATAAGAGTCCCAAACTGATTTAACTCTTGACATTGCGTGTCCTTACACACCTCTTGGGCAGTACAATTCTTAACAAACACTTGGGACATTTAGTGGACACATTTCAATATTCCATAAACCAAAGGTGGCCAATATAGTGTCCTACCGATATTTGGGGTACACTTCATACTGTGGTGTTGTTGTTTTTTTGTATGTGGTGATTAAAGGCGCATAGTCCAAAATGTCTGGAAAGCAGCTGTTTTAAAGCAGGATACGGAAACTCTGTGCCCCCTCCAGATGTTGATATCAGTATTCCTCATTATTTGCTAGCTCGGATAAGATAACTGAAAATTCTAGATCAGCTGTAGTTGGGAGTCACAGGTTCTCTACTCCTACTCTAAGAACGTAACATCTGCTATAGGTGAGGGCTGAAGATATTCTGCAGCTAGAGAATAAGAAGATAACTGAAATTGGAAAGATGAGCTACAAAACTATTTTATTGTTGGTTTAGAAGATAATCAGATCCCATCTTGGAGACTTGCATAAGCAATCATAAACAAAATTATTATCATTATCAATGTCATTATATTTTTACCTTATGCAAGAAAACAACCAAACTCAGAGAGCATCAAGAAATCCTCCTTTTATCTTATCTTTTTAATATTTAATTTTAAATTCACACACACAGTGTGTGTATGGATAGATAGATAGATAGATAGATAGATAGATAGATAGATAGATAGATAGATAGATAGATAGATAGATAGGGTAGGGGTAGGGACAGTGATGGGGTAAGGGTAGGGATGGGGTAGGGGTAGGGGTAAGGATAGGGGTAGAGATATATATTTTGCGTTATATATCACATATCACACATTCATCAATTCAAGACAGTAAACGTGTTTGATTTATGCCTTGAAATACTCCTGTGTTATCTGAAATCTACTTTGCTTTTGCTTAAAACATCGAATGAGCTGCCAAATTCAATTCAAGACAGGGCTGTTTGGTGTTAAAGTGTAATAGGACTTGGAACCAAGTACGAAAACAAAATTTTCCTCTTATCGCTCTTACTTTATGATGATTGTTTTTTGCATGACCTCCCCCTCCAAAAAAAATTAATTGCCAATTCAGAATCCCACCATTTTATGCCTTTCCAACCCAGTGACCTTTCTAAAAGCTGGAGCATTAACATAGCATCTGAGGGCCAAAAGGAAGACTTCCTAGGATTTCAACAATATGGACTTTGTGTTCTATAAGATGATCAAGTTATAAAGTCCAATTTGCACAGACTATAATGGTGGTTGATTCAGATGTGAACGACTTAGTAAATGTCAAACTTTAGTTAAAATGAAATATGCAATTTAGTTTCACAGCTGGTGCACACATGCGCTTCCTTGGGGAGGTCTTTGGCTTAGTGTGTCATGCAAACCCATCCATTCTGGTTTTATTCTTAAGTAAATAAGTCCTCTGAACTTAACTAGTGTTCGTTTCTGACTGAACACGTCACATACTGTTAATCACATACTGTTAATGTTAGGTCAATTGTACTATTTTTCTTAGGTTGTCTCCTTCCTCCTCTCAAAAAAATAATAATGGTACAAATCTTTTTTTGAATAGAGCAATTCCTTTACCTCCTTGTTTTCCTTTGGTTGTTGCATGTGAAGGAGCATGTGAAGAAGTAAAAAAAAGTTACCCCAGTGAATAAAATCTTATGTATGTAGACTTTCCTTATGGGGGTTATTCAATAGAGGGGGGATGCCCTCTAAATAAAATGAACTGCTGGAGGAAATAACTGACAATGCTTTTCCCATAAAGATGCATGGGCTATCTACTGTCATGGAATCATTGGCTTGCATAGTAAGCAGGCGAGCACTATATTTTTCCATGTATAAAATGCTACTTTTTATTCAAAATATTTACTTGACAATGGAGGGGCGTCTTATACATAGGACGCTGAGAGGAAAAGGCGTGGTCCATCCCCATCCTCCAGCTCCAACAGACGAGCCTCTACCTTATATACAGCTCTATCATTCCTCTCTATTGTAGTTGTTTCACATTGCCATTTCTAGGTTTCATCTCTATTGTTCCTGTGATGCATTTCCTGTTCTTGTATTACTCACTGATAAGATGGCTTCTGCAGAGTGATGGCCTGTAGTGTGCTTACTTACTCTACATGAAACATGGGGATGTCCTATACATGGGGCGTCTTATAGACAGAAAAATACAGTAATCGTTGTAGTCATTTTAATGTCATAAAACTCAAGTAACAGGCTGGAACAAAACACACTATCACTTCCTCCTCCACCCAAGAAATGGTACCTTATCTCCAAAATGGATAATTTTCAGGAGGGTGAATATCCCGAGAAGGTATTTGAGATAGAATGGGAATAGAATGGGGAAGCTGGCTGGGGAATTCTGGCAGTTGAATCAGGGGTGGGATTCTACCAGTTCACACCTATTCGCTAGAACCGGTTGTTAACATTCTTAGCAGTTCGGAGAACCGGTTGTTAGAAGAAATTACTGGTCTAATCCTGTAAGGAAGGCAGGAAGGAAACATTCTGGTGTTGCTTACAGGAACTGCCTCTCCGTTAACCCTTATTACATTCTTGGCAGGACTAGACTTCCTATCTCAGGAACTTCTCTGGAGTTTTCTTTCCCTCCTTTGCTGGTACTTTGCTTGTGTAGAGTGACCATTCAAAGTTACAATGGCACTGAAAAAAGTGACTTATGACCATTTTTTACACTTACAACTATTGCAGCATCCCCACAGTCATGAGAGGCCAGGCGAGGAGATGCATGCCTCGATGTGAGTGATATGGAGTTGGCGATGCCCAGCCAATAACATGACCACCAAGCCATGTTCACCCAGTCACATGACCACCAAGCCCCACCCACCACCTAAGCCACACCCAGAACCAGTTGTTAACATTTTTGAATCCCACCCTGAGTTGAAGTCCTCCAGGCTTAAAGTTGTCAAGGTTGGAGAGCCCTGTTCTAGTTCATCTCCCTACTCAAGTTCGAAGGGACTTTGTAGGTCATCTAGTCCAACCCCCCGCCTGAGCGGAAGACCCTACACCATTTCTGACAAATGGCAGTCTGATCTCTTCTTGAAAGTCTCAAGTGATGACGCTCCCACAACTTCCGAGAGCAAGCTGTTCCATTGGTTGATTGTTCTCACTGTCAGAAAGGTTCTCCTTATTTCCCGGTTAAATCTCCCCTTGTTCAGTTTCCATCCATTATTGTCTGGCCTACAGAAGCTTTAGAAAATAGCTTGACCCCTTCCTCCCTATGGCAGCCCCTCAAATATTGGAAGACCTCTATCATGTCTCCCCTGGTCCTTCTCTTTACTAGACTAGCCAAGCCCAGTTCCTGAAACTGTTCATTGTATGTTTTAGCCTCCAGTCCCCTAATCATCCTGGTTGCTCTTCTCTGTACTTTTTCTAGAGTCTCAACATCTTTTTTATAATGTGGTGAACAAAACTGGATACAGTCCTCTAGGTGTGGTCTTACTAAGGCTTTATAGAGTGGTATTAATACTTCCCTTGATCTCGATTGTATCCCTCTGGGTGTTGTTGTTTTTTTGTAAATTTTGAATTTTCACATAAAAAAATACAAATAAAACATCTTTTTTGAAAGTAGCGTAATCCCGGGTTACATTTCTTCGTAGAGACACAAATTCAATTTCATGCTCATTTTTATGTTCTGTTCCATATCTTATTACTGTTTTACATTTTCTACATAGCTTCTCCCCTCTTTTAATTTTCTCAATTTTATTTTAATTATCTCATCTCAATTCAGATCATTATATTTATACTTTTAGTCTGTCCTGTTTCAATTTCATATTATCTTTTCTCATTAAACAAAGTTTCTCCTGTAGTTGCTGATTGGAGTATGACACCTTTATATCTTTTAATTTTATCCATTTAACTCTTATTTAAGCTTCAATATATACCTTAAAGTTATAACATAACTTCCATTCGGATTCTGCTTGGTACATTCTTAAAATACACACTATATTCTTTTTAAAAAAGATTATAAATATATGTAATTAAAACAACACATTCTATTCCAATTCAATTCTATCATTAATGTTAATATTCATTAAAATCTTGACTTCTTTAACATTACTTTTCAATTAAATATCATACTTCTATGGGAACAGTTATAAGCTTTCCATAATTAATTCCCCCCCCTTCACTTATATTTTATAAAACATTAACTAATTAAAATGTTCCCATCCCTTCCTAATTCAATTCTCTCATTTATTTTATTTCATTTATTTTATTAACAAACATTTCACTAGATTACAGTAACTATTTTATTCCTCATTTTAATCATACATTGTTTCCAATTTTCTAAAATTATTTCTATTACTAATATAACAATACAATCTTATGTACCTTTACAGAATCCCTTTTTCAGTTAAATTTTCACCCATTATCTCTAAATAGGCCCTGTTTCTTTATATCTTGTTTCTGTCCTTTGTAAGTTCTTTTCCTTTCCTTCTTCCCTCTCTTCGTCTCTCTCCCCTTTTTATCCTCTTGTCTCTCTACCTCTATTTCTCTCTTCTGTATTCCCCTCTTCTGTTGCTTTCCAATATTATACTTATTTTTCAAACTATTTTTCTTTTCTTTGGTTGTTTCTTTAAGTCTTAAATTCTCCATTCTCTTTCCCCCCTTTCCTATTTCTTCCCGACATAGAATTACTTGTTCAATAAAGATGGCTTCTTCTTTGTCCCATTCTTATTGTTTTGCAGGTGTTCCTTGTTGTTTCTCATAGTTCCAAATCTCCATTTCTAAGAATTGAAAAATGAAGCCAAAAGAACCCCTCCCTTCTTGTGCATCTTCTTTGTACTTTTTAAGTTCCATTTTCAATTCATCCAGAAGTAGTGCCATTGTATAAATTTTTAAACAACCACCCGATTAATTTTAGTCATTCAAATGCAATAACCAAGAATCCAAAGATCACCAAGTAATCCAAATACACGCAAGCTGTTTCTTTTTGCTTTTTTTTTTTTCACTTTCTCTTCCTGGGGTTCTACTATTTAGTTGCCAAGTTTCAGTTGAAATGTACCTTTTAGAAGTCTTGTTGAAGTTTTACTGTAGATTCCTTTTAATTCCAGGCAGTCTCCTCCCTTTTTTCCGGATCCTGCCCTTTTATTCTTTTTCTCTCCTTTCCTGCTTATAAAATTTTTTTAGTGTCCAGAAATCTTTATTATCCCTTTGACACTTTGTTTTATTTTCAGCTTAATTGCCTGTTGATGTCAAAGCGGATTTTTCCCCCGATTTCTTATTTAAGTCTCTTAGTTGTCAGTATAGGGAAAGGGAGAGAAGAAAAAAACCCAAACCTTTCCCTTTTCACTTTCCCTCGCTGCTTCAGAATCTTCTTTGGGAACGATGTTATTTTTTTTTTAGTTTAAATTCCAGGGTACCTTAGTTGTTGCTTTTGCAATTTAACCCGGTCAGCCGAAACTTTCACTTCTTATCTTCCTCCTGCACATTCTTTTCCTCTTGAGTTCTTCTTTGAGGTGGCCATTTCTGACCACTGCTGCAACCGCCTTCGGGAAAGGGAGTAATGGCCAGCTGAGGAGGAGAGATGTGGCTCTCCTCAACCCTGCTGGCAGTCTCCCCCCTCTTCACCACCACTACGTGGTGGCTTAACCCTGAAACCAGCCGGCTCAGGGCGCTCCAGCGGCGAGCCCAGACCGAAACCGCGCACGATTGCGGATTTCTATCTATCGCCAAAGAAGCTCAAACCGGAAGTCCCTGTATCCCTCTGTTAATACAACTTAGGATTGAATTAGCTTTTTTGGCTGCTGCTGCACATATTCATTTGATGTATTTGCCAGTAATTGACAATTCAGAAAGAATTTGCACCTCCCACGGTGTCTGCTGGGATTCGCCGTATAAATGGAGTATAGCATCCTTCCCTCAGTGTGACTGTGTAAGATTGCATTGTGACTGGTTGTAAGCTGAGGGCATATACTGGTCCAGTATCTGATTTCCTCCAGGTAAACAATACTGCGTTTAAATTAAAAACAAGGAATAATGAATGGAAACTGATCAAGGGAAGATTCAACCTAGAAATAAGGAGAAATTTTCTGACAGTGAGAGCAATCAACCCATAGAACAGAAATTGCCTTTGAAAGTTGTTGGAGCTTCATCACTAGAAGCTTTCAAGAAGAGATTGGACTGCCATTTGTCGGAAATGGTGTAGGGCAGTGATGGCTAACCTTTTTGTTGTTGTGTGCCGAAAGTGCGTGCATGTGCATGCCTGCACCCATAATGCAATGCGGGCATGACCCCTGTGCTCCCCCTCCACCCCCTGCGCATGCACGCTTGTCTCCCGCAAGCTCCCTGCGCGTGCATGCCAGATACCTGAAAATCAGCTGGCTGGCGGGAAGCCCGCACGCATGCGCAGTCGAACTGAGCTGGGGCGATGGTTCATGTGCTGGCAGAGATGGCTCTGCATGCCACTTCCAGCACGTGTGCTCTAGGTTCACCATCACAGGTGTAGGGTCTCCTACTTGGGCGGGGTTTGGACTAGATGACTTGCAAGGTCCCTTCAAACTCTGTTAATCTAATCTAATCTTATCTAATCTAATCTAATCTAATCGATTAGATGGCCTAGACATTGGTATCTGAATATAGATCTTTTTAACATTCGTATTTTACTGTGTTTTTAATTTAGATGAAATGCTAACATACATTGTAAGTTCATGTATGTTATGCCATACATTAAATAACATATCTGCTCCAATATAGTGTCCTGATGCCACCACTGCTCAAGACTGCCCTATCAATCATTTACCTAACTGCTCTCAGGTATAAAAGTTCAGAGATGTCTTTGGGGACAGTCACTTCCCTCAAGCTCAATGATTACATGGGGTTGTTGTGAGGAAGAAATAGGGGAAGGGAACACTTGTCATGTGCCTTGAGCTTTGAACCACTATTACAGTCTGTGCAAATTGGATTTTATAACTTGATCATCTTGTGGAAGATAAAGGAAAAGGCAGGATACTTGAGCCATGGTGGCGCAGTGGTTAGAATGCAGTATTGCAGGCTAATTCTGCTCACACTGCCGGGAGTTCGATTCTGATCAGCTCAAGCTTGACTCAGTCTTCCATCTGGGTGGGATTCAAAATATTTTTATTACCGGTTGTCTGGGTGTGGCTTGGTGGACGTGGCTTGGTGGGCGTAGCAGGAGAAGGATGTTGTAAAATCTCCATTTTCACCTCACTCCTGGGGGAAGGATACTGCAAAATCCCCACTAACCTGCTTTTCAGTTCTGTACTCCTGCGCAGGGCAAACAAAGAAGACTCAGCCAATCAGCTGGGACTCAGGAGGCTGAGAATAGATGGGGGCAGGGCCAGTCAGAGGTGGTATTTGCTGGTTTTCTGAACTAGTCAAAATTTCCACTTCTGGTTCTCCAGAAATGGTCAGAACCTGCTGAATACCACCCCTGCTTCCATCCTTCTGAGGTCAGTAAAATGAGGATATCAGGGCTCCGGTAGTTACCCCTGTTTAAATCATGAGTCTCTAGCTGGATTTTCAAAGCTGAAAGAAGATTTATTAGGAGAAGACATGTCGGTGCTGTCTGGGTGTAGCCGACTCTGAGACACATCAATCATTGTCACCCTTGACCCTAGTTTCTCCCCAGTCCCTGGGTGTATTATAATTCATATTCTCTAATGGGACACATCCATAGTCAAGAATCATCAATCATACTCTCCAGTTAGAATTTTGCGCAGCAGAAACTTTGGTCGCCTGGAAACTATCTATGAAAACATTTATGGAATGCAATTTTGGTTTTGCAAGTTGCTACACTACTCCCCCTCCTTTTCTGTTGGCAACTCTAAAAGACCAGAGAAATATTTTATGAGTTGACAGAGGACTCAAATTGCTGGGGGCAATATGCTGACTCTGTAAACTGCTTAGAGAGGACTGTAAAGCAGGGGTCCCCAACTACCGGGCCGCTGGCTTGCTGGGCGCCACCATCTTTTTTTGATGAAAAAGTGCTTCCGGTAAGCTTTTCCGGGTAGAAAGCTCACCGGAAGCACATTTTCATCAAAAAGATGGCGGCGCCAGCGCTCGATGAGCTTTTCCGGTAGAAAGCTCACCGGAAGCACGTTTCATCAAAAAGATGGCGGCGCAGCGCTTCCGGTGAGCTTTTCCGGGTGAAAGCCATTTCTACCTGGAAAAGCTCACCGAAGCGCAGACCGCCATCTTTTTGATGAAAAAGTGCTTCGGTGAGGTCACCGGAAGCACTTTTTCATCAAAAAAAGATGGCGGCGCCCAGCTGATGCCGGTACCGGGCCGTGGCGCCCAGCTGATGCCGGTACCGGGCCGTGGCGTATAAAAGGTTGGGGATCACTGCTGTAAAGCACTGTGAAGCGGTATATATACATCTAGGTGCTATTGCTGTATCAATCTAGAAAGTAACAATGAAGAGTATTTTTTTTCCAAATGTTTTTAAAGTTAGAGCTATCAGATCTGAATTATAAAAAGTCCAGATGGCCATGAGATGACAACAGGGGAATAGAAAACTGTCCCTAATGTGGTCAAGCATCTTATCACAATTGGTAGGTATCTGGTATGAGATTTTGAATGATTGGAAGAAATCTGGCTTAGCTTCTTGAACAGGGCAGCATGGCACCGATCTGGGGGGGAAATGCAAAAGCTTTATGTTGAAGGGGCTTTTGTTTTGGCAACCTTTTGAAACTGGTGCCATGCCTCAATGTTCACAATATTGTCCTTGTTAGAGGCCAAATGCAAAGCAAAGGAAATTAAATTAGTAGGGGATGAATGCATAAGAGCGCACAAACACACTCATACAGAACCTTAAGACTGTGAAATGACAAGCTAGTTTAAATTAATATGAAAATGTGGAGTATTTATGGGGGTGTGGGAATCCCTAATGGAAAACATTAGAAAGGGAATGTTAAAAATATAATGTACATATAATCAAACAAATTCAAATTCAATACGCACTTTCCCCCAGTAAAATATGACAATATTTAAGTCACATAATTAAATTAATATTTAGGACTAATCTGTAGAAAGGATAATTGACTTACTTAAAAGCTGATTCGATTAATGCTATTATAATGATAATAAAGCACTTCTAAGCATTCCTGCCTTTTTAAAGTGCACTTCACAGGGCTGCATTAAACAGAGTATGTTTAAGATGTTTAAGATATCAAAAGTAGCAGAAAACTGTGACTGTTGTATTGTAGTGAAAGCAGAGAAATATTAGAGAAAAAGTAATTGAGTGATTAGATTTTTTTCAAAAAACAATCTAACTGAAGTGATCACTAGCAAAATATTTTGTTGTGTCAAACTGACATTGGAGCATATAAACATTTATTCTGATGGACTAAAATCCTTTTGAGAACAACTGAGCCATGTTCTCTTACAGAATGGTGTTCAGAGGTGCAGGGAGTATGTACCACACTTGAAAAAGTTTGTTGTAGGGATGTAGCACCACGAACTCTGGTTTTGAATCATTCTAAGCAAAAGGGAGAATCAGTGGAACGACTTGTCTCCAGAAGTTGTGGCTGCTGCATCAGTGGAGGTTTTTTTTTTTTTAAAAAAGAAGAGATTGCATAAATATTTGTCCAGAATGGTATAGGAATTAGCTATATAGCTATCAGATCTGAATTATAAAAATCCAGATGGCCATGAGATGACAACAGCGGAACAGAAAACTGAAAACTTATCACAATTGGTAGGTATCTGGTATGAGATTTTGAATGATTGGAAGAAATCTGGCTTAGTTTCTTGAAAAGGGCAGCATGGCACCTGTTATGAACTAAGTAAATGCATTTAATAAAGCTTGACAACCTTACTAGAAAAGCAGGCTCGTAATCCTGCACTTCTGATTGGCCCATAAATAGCGAATCATGATTGGTCTCTTCTGGGCAATCTGATTGGCTAATAGTGGGTCGTCTCCCATTGGGCACAGTTTAAACTCTCCAACGCAATTCATTGGTTAATGGGACAGCAGCCAGCTCTATAAAAGAGCTGCTACTGTCCAAGGCTTTTGCTCTGTTCCTGATAGTTAATAAAGAGTTGATGTTCACCGTTCACTGCCTCGTCTCCGTTCCTTGCGCCCATGCTCAGAACTTAACAGCACCGATCTGGGGGAAAAATGCAAAAGCTTTATGTTGAAGGGGCATTTGTTTTGGCAACCTTTTGAAACTGGTGCCATGCCTCAATGTTCACAATATTGTCCTTGTTAGAGGCCAAATGCAAAGCAAAGGAAATTAAACTAGTAGGGGATGAATGCATAAGAGCGTACAAACACACTCCTACAGAACCTTAAGACTGTAAACCTTAAGAATATTTGAGGGGCTGCCACAGGAGGAAGGGTCAAGCTATTTTCTAAAGCTTCTGTAGACCAGACAAGGAATAATGGATGGAAACTGAACAAGGGGAGATTTAACCTGGAAACAAGGAGAAACTTTCTGACAGTGAGAACAATCAACCAATGGAACAGAAGTTGCCCTCGGAAGTTGTGGGAGTGCCATCACTTGAGACTTTCAAGAAGAGATCGGACTGCCATTTGTCAGAAATGGTGTAGGATCTCCCGCTCAAGCAGGAGGTTGGACTAGATGACCTACAAGGTCCCTTCGAACTCTGATTATCTGTTATCCATTAATAATTTTACCAAAACCAGCAGGACTTCATACCCAGATTGTGAAATAGGCACCTAATTCACCAGAAGCTCATAATTAGTGCATCAGGGCCACATGCAACTGATTGTGGTGGCGCAATGGTTCGAATGAGGTATTGCAGCCAACTCTGCCCACTTCTGGGAGTTCGATCCTGACCGGCTCAAGGTTGACTCAGCCTTTCATCCTTCCAAGGTCAGTAAAATGAGGGCCCAGATAGTTGGGGGCAATATGCTGACCCTGTAAACTGCTCAGAGAGTGCTCTAAAGCACCATGGACCAGTATATAAGTCTAAGTGCTATTGCTATCACTATTTGTGGCTTGACCATATAACCCCTTTAATTTAATTGTTGTTGAATCATAGTTTAAATGTGATAGAAAGAGAAAGTAACTATATGAGGAAATGATCAAGGCAACACTTTTCAATTTAATTATATTGAAACAGAAGTCAAAACAGAATTATTTTTCCTTCTGCTTCCATCTGTGTTTTTCTGTCTCTGCCTGCTTTTTAGGAATATAGCTCTCGTCCCAAAAAAGAAAATCAAATTGGCTTTAGATGTGACAGAGAATCCATAACTTTGTAATATCCATTACCATTTTACCAGTGTCACTTCACAAAATCATTACTTTATTTAAATGATTGCTGCAATTTTGTAGCAGTCTGAATATTTGCAGCTGAGAATATTTGGTTCTGAATATTTGTAGCTGGGAAAATCCAGGATATACAGCTTGTATTGTAATATGCAGAGATGCATGTCCAAAGCAGGTTAGTATTACAAATTTAAAAAAAAACTGTTTTAACTGTTATGTTGTTTCATAGAATAACAATGGGCCAAGGGCTGGAGCAAACCATTAGCATTTGTCATCACCATCATCATCTAAAAAAATATTTCTATAACACTTATTTTAAAAATTCTTCACTATTTAAGACAGTGATAATAATATAAGATAAAAACAGAATCAAAGCACAGTAAAAAAAAGATTATAAAGATCACTAAAAAAGCCCAAATATGGGGTGAGATTAACTGCCAAGGGAACATCCCATCTGGCCTGGCCTGGCCTGATTCAAATCTCTTTCAATGATTGCACAGTGCAGTTGGGATCTCCAACATGCTCAAGGTTTTATGCAGGGGCTTCCTTTGAAATCATGGTGCTAAACATCCGTCGATGTCTATCAACAATGAGGTGGCAACTGAAGGATATAATCTTCCTTGTTTTTCCCTTCCCTTCAGTGTCTGTCATGGTCTAACTCAAAAGGAGAGAAAAAACTGTGAGAAATAAAACACCATTCAGAACTTTTCTAGAAGTCTATGTGCCAGTTGGAATGGGGCCACATTCTGCTGTATTCTATAATCCCTTTCTATAAATAAAAGTATTTAACAATTCATGCTGCTCTCGCCCCCCCTCTCCCTTCCCTCTTTCATCTCTCTCTCTCCCTCCCTCCCTTCTTCTTTCCCTCTTCCATCTCTGTCTCTCTCTCTTCCCTCTCCCTCTTTCTCTCCCTCTCTGTGAAATAAAATTGCCTTCCTTTACTGAACTTCATGAGCTGATCTTGTTATTCAACCCCTCTTTTACCATTTTTTGAAGGAAAGGCACTAATGAATTCCCAAGAAAACAGAATTCTAAAGCCACGCAGACAGCCTCATTCCTTATAAGTAAAAACAAGGAGCAATATGGTTTACCTGAGAAACAAGGAAACCTTTATATCCATGGAGTGTTATATTTTATGCGTTTTTAAATTGCATATCAAGCCACAGTTTTTCTTTGAAATAGGCACCTCTGTCTGCAGACTTCCAACTCAAGGCAGACTTCTTATTGTGTAGATTTTATTCTTCAATTCTATATTTATTGATTTCCTCCATTACCTCAACATTTTTTGAAACTTTTTATTTCCATCTGAGGTTCTGAACATCTAGAGCAGGGTTGTCAAACTCCTGATCCATGGGCCGGATGCGTCACACATTGACCACGCCCATGTCTGGTTTAGCGAAGGGGGAAAAAGTCCCGATACGTCACGTGATGTTGCTGTGACAACGTGAGTTTGACACCTCTGATGTAGGATGTTGATATCAAGTTATTCACATTTGGATATATGACACCAGGTGAGGGCTTTAATCGATCAAGAAGGCTCAAGCTCAGGGAAGATTAACTTCCATTTAATAATTTAAATTTTATTTAATATTTATATTAAATAAATAATATATTTATTTAATAATTATATTTAATAATTGAATCAAATCCTGCCTTTATTATTTTTATAAATAGCTCAAGGCAGCTAACATAACTAATATTCCTCCCTCCTTCCATTGTCTCCACAACAACAACTTGTGAGGTGGGTTGGGCTGAGAGAGAGAGTGTGACTGGCTCAAAGTCACCCAGTTGACTTTCATGGCTAAGGTGGGACTAGAACTCACAGTCTCCTGGTTTCTAGCCTGGTGACTGACTTTCTCTACTCTTTCCTTTGTTGAAAGGAGGTACTATTATTTTCCAAGCTATGAGTTAGGAAATGATAGTACATTCACACTGTAATTTCCTACATCAGGAAGTGTTTGTTCTTGCCAAAAACAGTCTGTACTTTCTGTAGTTTTTAATCAAAACTGCATTTCCTCCACATTTTAATGTGATGCAATAACTTATTTGATTCTGCCTCGTTGATCTTTTTTTAGTCATACAAAATGAGGCAGATCCAGCTAAGATTAATCAACAGGCTCAAATATTTGGCTGATTATTCTGGAAGATTAGGAAAAGTGATATACTGACATCTTTCTCAAGAGGTTATGCACACAAAACCTAATGGAGGTATAAAGGACAGGACAGGGCTGCCAGTCAATCAGAAAGAAAGCTGGGCTGACCATTTTATTTCCAATGAAACAAGGGACAATATTAATAAGTCTTAGATCTACACACATTCATACCCACAGTCATGTGCATGCACAATCATTTTTAAAGTTATATATTTCATCTGGGTCCGTCACCAGACAGCCAACTCCAAATTCTGGGAGCTGAAATCCACAAGTCTTAAAGTTGATAAGGTTTGACACCTATAATCTGGACTGAGCCGATCTTGCTAAATCTTCCCTAGATCTCTGTTTCATCTAAGATTACAGTTTTGTGTAATGTACCAAGTTTTTCAAAGATATATCATTAGCTCCTCTCTAATTTTGGTTTCACAACAGAACATTGCAACCTGGACCATCCCAGGTATTAAGATATTTTATTTCAACTGAGTCTTTGTCTTCATAAAACTAAATAGTAATCTATGAGTAAACATTATGGAAACAAAATAGCATAACCCTCATCTTATACTGTATGTGATGGCTCCTTCTCTCTCCTTCTCATAATTTATCATGATCAAAAGCTTGTGTCTTTAAACTATCTTGGATGGTTTCAGTGGATAATAAGAACAAACAAGAATGGTAATCCAAACTTCAAACAATCAAAGGGAACTGGGCTTATTTTACAAGCAGAAAGTTTTTCTTTTGTCCGTTAAAGCAGGGGTCCTCAACCACCGGGCCGCGGACCGGTACCGGGCCGTGGAGCACTCTGTACCGGGCCGCAAAGAAAAATAAAATAAAAAAAATGGCGGCTTTCTTCGCCTTCGGTGAATGCTGCTGGGATCGGGGATCAAGGACACAAATGAAAGAAGGGGAGGGAGGAAGCAACCGAAGCCTGTCCTGCTCTCTGGCTCAGCGGCTTCGGTTTCCTCCCGCCTCGTTCCTCTCTCAGTCGCTCTCTCACTGCTCCACCAGCCCAGGAAGAAACTGCTTCAAAGAGCCAGGGGGTGGCTTTTCCTGTTGCCGCAGCTCCTCCGGCGCCCGTTCACCCCCACCCCGCCCGCCCACAGCAGTTCAATTCAGTGCCCCGTTCTGCCTGTCTGGTTGTTTGGGAGCAGCTTCGGCTGAGAATAATAACTATTCGCCTCTTTTTATCAGCCAAGCTGCTCCGAAACGAAGAAGGCAGGCAGGCAGGCAGAACGGAGCACTGTGGATTGAACCGCGCGTGTGCGGGCGGGGTGGGGTAAACGGGCGCTTCGGAGGAGCTGCGGCGACAGGAAAGCCACACACACCCCGGCTTCTTTGAAGCAGTTTCTTCCTGGGCTGGTGGAGCAGTGAGAGAGCGACTGAGAGAGGAACGAGGCAGACACCTGAGGGAGGGAGGGAGGGAGACACCTGAGGGATGGGGCTGAGGGAGGCAGGGCCGGCGCTCCCTGAACTTGGTGGTTTGCTGGCAGACGTTTTATTACCGACTAGGTAACAACATCAGATGTTACCTAGTCAGGTAATGAAACGTCTGCAAGCAAACCACCAAACTCGGACTCTTCCCCCACCCCGGTCCTTGAAAAAGTGTTTGTGCTTGAAACTGGTCCCTGGTACAAAAAAGGTTGGGGACCACTGCGTTAAAGGGAGCATGTCTACATATGTAATAGGAGAAAAAACCCACCACTCAGATAATTTTAAAACTAAATTATGTTTCAGCAGGAATCCTAAACCTGGTTTCCCTGCCAGTCTTCTCGACTTTCTGTAGTCCCTCTACCTATCTTGCCAGCTTTGGTTCTGGCTCTTCTGCTTCTCCAAGTCCCCCATGCTGGCAGTTTGAAAGCAAAACTAACCTTTTCCTTTGATCAACCTGAGAGTGACATAAATTTTCATTGGTGCTCTGTTTCTCTATTTTCCCCCAGCTGGCTTTTTTTTCCTGACAGTGGTAAATTTCATTTTAAAAAGCTATTACTAGTCCTATTGGTAAAAGGAGGTGAGAAGAAGGCTCCATTTCTGTCAATCAAAGGTCTTGGGCTATTATATCTAGACTCCAAGGCAACAGAGTGTTTCCCTACAAACAAACCTAGTTATCCAACATTACATTCCCTGTTAGTTTGTTATTACAGAAATATGCTGAACAATTGCAGCCAAAATTTGGTGCATTGCTTCTCTCAAGTTATTCCACACAGGCCTTTTTCCTCATGATCCCACACAACAATAAGCCTGGGACACAGAGACAATTTGTTTCTGGCTCAGAAGAGGTTCATTATGAATTCAATTCTTCTGCAATTGCTGGGATTCCATGGAGGCATTTTTTTCATCAGCTGGAGATAATGATAGCGAAAACAATTCAATTTTTTCTTTAGTTCTTTCAAGTCATTGTTGATTCTGGTAACTGCCTAGATCAGGGGTGTCCAACCTTAGCCACTCTAAGACTTGTGGACTTCAACTCCCAGAATTCCCATGGCTGGCTGAGGAATTCTGGAAGTTGAAGTCCACAAGTCTTAAACTCTGAGACAGCCTGGCCTAGACTATATCTCTCTCTCAAGGTAGCAAACATATCTAGTTCTACCCAATTCTACCCCATATTGTATCCTAATTCCTTTAGTTTCCTTCTATCCAGAGCTACTGAACTGTTGTACTTCCATGATATTCTCTAACACTCGTAGGAACATGGTGGGCTGCTGCCAGTTCAGACCAGTTCTAGTGAACTGGTATGAATGACTATCAGCTGGCCCCACCCACCTACTCCCGCCCTATCCTGTCTCAGCTGATTTGTGCGGCAAAGTGGATTACTGCGCCTCAGCTGTTCTACTTACTGGGGAAATCTGGAAGGTGAGCTGAAGAGGTTCAAATTGGTGTTTATTGAATGCTGCGCATGTTAAGCATGCGCTTACAGAACCGGTTGTTCAACTGGTTGCAGCCCACCACTGTATCCTTGGTTGAGGTGAGAAAAAGAAAATTGGTAGCAGTGAATACTAGTGAAAGGAGGAACATCACTCTGAGCTATCTTGGTAAGATGGGGCACATCTGATGATGGCAATGTGATTCTTATATTATTAGGGGAGACCTACTTGGGTTTCAGATTCTACTTCTGATTAGGCAACTTATTATAGAACCCTGGTGGCATATGGTTAAAGTGCAGTATTGCAGGCAATTGTGGTTGAGTCTGTCCATGTGTTGTAAGGAGTTTTCATTGTGTTTTGTGACTGCTATGTAGTGTTCAAGGATGTGATCTGCTACTTTTCTGCCTGTCTGTCATACACAGTGGCTGTTACAGTTCTTACACTATATCAGGGGTGTCCAACCTTGGTAACGTTAAGCCTGGAGGACTTCAACTCCCAGAATTCCCCAGCCAGCTTTGCTGGCTGGGGAATTCTGGGAGTTGAAGTCCTCCAGGCTTAACGTTACCAAGGTTGGACACCCCTGCACTATATGTTGTACAACAGATGCTTTCTGTTGTTGTTTTTTTGGCCTGGGTTTTAGATTTATTTAAGTTGTTTGGGATTAAAATTTAGTTGGTGTGTGTGTTACCATGATGCGGTGTATAACAGTCACTTGGTTCTTTCTGATATGATTTTGACATATGGTAGTATTATCTTTTCTCTAGCTTTTGTTGATTGTGCTGTAGTGGGTTGAGTGGCCATCCATTTTCTGTTAAAGTTTCATGGGTCAAAGGGTGCCTTTAAATCTTGGAAAACATCTACGATATGAAGGGGATCTCAGCAAAGGTACATAATTGGTGACTGGAAAGAGTGAACTTTTTACTTTCATTTGAGATTGTGAATGAGAAATTTGGGTTATGAAGATTCACATCAGGTAATATAGATTGCATTCAAGCAAGATCTGTGAAAAATTTGTCATCATTAAATTTTAGTTTATACTCATTCTGAATAATTTGTATGCCGCTATTGTTGGTGCAGTGGTTAGAATGCAGTATTGCAGGCAACTTCTATCCACAGCCTGCAATTCAATCCTGGTGGGCTCAAGGTTGACTCAGCTTTCCATCTTTTTGAGATCAGTAAAATGAGCACCCAGATTGTTGGGGGCAATATGCAAATAATGAAGCACTATGGAGCAATATATAAACTTAGGTTTATATGAGCCATGTTGGCGCAGTGGTTAGAGAGCAGTACTGCAGGCTACTTTTACTGACTGCTGGCTGCAATATCAATAGTCACAATATCTAAAATACAACACACCATGAATACTTACATAGAAATAACGCAGACATGTATAAGAGGGGGAAATCCAATACAATTAACAATTCATTGGAGGCACCAAAAGATCTCTAAAAGCTAAGGCTGTACATAAACATTTTGCTATTGCCTTCAAAACACCTGGCTATGGTCTTTTAGTAAAAAGACCTCAATCACCTCTTCATGAGTGGAGCTTATCTCATCCAGAGGGGTTGTATAAACTGACCCACACATCAACAACATGTCTTATATGCAAGACTAAGTTCTGGATTGATTGACAGGCATACTCATAAACAAGTAATCTTCTGTATGTCAAAGTCAACTAAATCCGTACATTGCCAGCTATTTAAAACTTGCACAATGATCCTACAGAAAGAACTGGAATTCTAGGGTTGAAAATAGTCATTATAAATGCTAAACTCTCACCAGTAGTGAGAAGTGGAATGGAGCAATATGTATTACTATTGTTTTATTTCTTCCATTAATTAGAATCATGGTTTTACGAATACCTTATAACAGCTGTCCTGACAACGTATTTCCATTCTGTTTATTTCTGAAGCAAATTGAGCCAAAGTTGAAGAAATTCCTTTTTTTTTCATGAAGCCCTATCATATATAAGCCATCCAGATAACAATACTCATCTGCAAATGCCAAAAAGTTAATTATTGAAGGTTTTTTTTCAGTTTGTTTTAATGCGATGTCAAAATAATAATAATAATAGAAGTTATTGGAGTGCAAGAGAAGCTCTGAAATGACAATGGAAGAAAATGTAGGGTCTATTAATATGTGCAATGAGATTTTTTTAAAAAAAAATGCTCAATTTTTAAAAATGCTTCCCAATCAAACCACATCTATAGTCGAGAGTCCCAATTGAGTTCCTGCCCTCCTCATTTTTCCTGATTTAAATATTTTAGTGAGTTTAATTACTGCTACAAATGACTGAACAAATCATAAATGTCAACAGAGGGATTAAAAAACAACAAAAGATCTTGTCCAATTTTTCTATAAAATTATACAAACATGAACTAGTCAACGGCAAACACCTTTAAAGTTCAGTTCTTTCCATGGAAGAAATGTATCTGCTCCTTTATGCTCTTCTTGAAATGTATGTAACTTGAAAGTGCTTCATTTGATCCAGGAAGCCTCATACATCCCTATAAAACAGCATTGCAAATAACTTCCAATGGGTCCCACTCACTGATGGAATGGCTGCACCAAAAATGACTGCATTAACAAGGGGATAGAATCAAGGTCTTACGATTCATTTCATGAATTCATTTAGTGCCACTTTATCATGCCTTGGTAAGACCACACTTGGAATATTGCATCCAGTTTTGGTTGCCATGATATAAAAAAAGATTTTTTTAGAAAGAGTGCAGAGAAGAGCAACAAAGATGATTAAGGGACTGGAGGCGAAAACATATAAAAAACAGCTGCTGGAACTGGGTATGTCTAGTTTAATGAAAAGAAGGACTAAGGGTTGACGTGATAGCAGTCTTCCAATAACTGAAGGGCTACCACAAAGAAGAGAGAGTCAATCTATTCTCCAAAGCAACTGAAAGTAGGACAAGAAGCAATGGATGGAAACTGAACATAGAAAGAAGCAACCTAGAAGTAAGGAGAAATTTCCTGACAAAACAATTAATCAGTGTGGAATGGCTTGCCTCCAGAAATGTTGGATGCTCCAACACTAGAGGTTTTTTAGAAGAGATTGGACACATTTTTTTTGAAATGGGATAGGGTTTCCTCTTTGAGCAGTTATAAAAAAAAAAAAAAGATCCAACGTGAGGTTTAAATAAACTGTTGGAGCAGATTGGGAGAACTGTTTGAGATACAAAGGAAAAATTGGGCTATGTAATGTTGACTGTGGGAATGGGACAACTTGCCACAGCCAACTTATTGCAGCCAACTCACCATGGCCAATTCACCACTGCCAACTTGCTGCAGCCAACTCACCATGGACAACTCGCCACAGGACAACTCGCCATGGCCAGTTTGCCATTTCTTTGATATTAGTGTAACTCTTGCCCCATGGGGAGTTGTCCTGTGGCAAGATGGCCATGCCATGTTCGTTGTGATAAGTTGGCTGTGGCAAATAATCATAGACCTGTAGTTTTCTGTATCCTGTACAGAGGTAGATTTGTAAACTGTACAGATGCAGATAGATAACTCAACAAGACGTCCATAACAAATTACATTTATTGGTTCATCAGGTATCCTCATAACTCACGTTTGTGATGAAGTTCTTCTTTAATGACTAATCCTTTGTATATCTGCCTTATAGTAAAAGATGGTTATCTCCTAACCTATCTCGTAGCGATAGAAAGAAGCTGCCATGAGTTAGAGAGTTCAGGCAAAAGTGAGGGAAACTCCCCCAACCCATCGAGGGTCAAATTAGTGACCAACTGGAGGAATGTGCCCATTGCTGTGGAGACAGTTCTGGCCGGAGGAATTTTTATAACCGTGGCCTCTGTATTGCTTTGCCAGAGGAGCAGAGGAAGATCAGCTTTGTTTTACCGACAAACATACAGATATGATTTCTCAGAGTCTCTCACTGCATTTGTAGAAGTTTTAAAAACAGAGGTTTGGTTTTCCTTTGAGAGGTGGGAGATATGTGACTCTCCTTGTTATGCAAATGGAGTCATTGAGATAGCAGGAAGACAAATTGAGCAAAGAAGAGGGGGTGGGTGGGTTACTGGTTTTCAATTCTGCTGTCAGAAAGTTCTCTTTGTTACTAGCATGTGGGGAATTCCATCTTCTACCACCATCCACAGCATGTAAAGAGTTCCGATGCTCACAGAGAGAGACAATGGGAAATGCAGGTTTAGATTAACATTGCATATTCACTCCTGGCTTCAATATTACTTTGCTTTATCACAAATCCAAATTAACAGTCTTTATACAGATGGGCCTCAGGAGATCATCTTTTACTTTTCTATATCCTGTAGAGAGGTGGATTTGTAAACTGTACAAATGCAGATAGATAACTCAACAAGACGTCCATAACAAATTACATTTATTGGTTCATCAGGTATTCTCATAACTCACGTTTGTGATGAAGTTCTTCTTTAATGACCAATCCTTTGTATATCTGCCTTGTAGTAAAAGATGGTTATCTCCTAACCCATCTCGTAGCGATAGAAAGAAGCTGACATGAGTTACAGAGTTCAGGCAAAAGTGAGGGAAACTCCCCCAACCCATCGAGGGTCAAATTAGTGACCAACCAGGATGACAGATGTGGCCATGTGACATGAACTACATTTCCCAGGATACCTTTAACTACATTTACCATGATGCATTCCCTTAAGGGGACAGCTCATAATTCCTAAGTAACTATCCAATTCCCATGGACTGGCTGGGACAGCACACATAGACTGTGTCCTCATGGAGAACTGACTTCATTTGGAAGATAATTCTAAAAAGGAGTACAAGGAAATAGGTTTTCCTGAGGTTTTTTTTTTAAAAAAAATATGTTCATTTAATCTGATAAAAGAATTGTGCTCCATACTTTTCTTCTGTAGAATTTCAGGTCAATTTTCATCATGGGACAAGATGCCTATACCTATTTTATTTATGATGGTGGCCAAGAAGAATTAGTGTATATTCTGCATTTCAGTGCATTTCATCCCTCTATGCCCATCAGCCTATGGGTTAAAAGGTATCTCATTGAGTTCTTCTTCCATTGGGATCTGATTTCCAATGACAGAGACTGTAGTAGCTATTGAGGTCCTGTAGATGGCACTAGCAGCATGCTGCAGTGTCTGATACCTATAGGGGCCTCTTTGTTATTGCATGATCTCATTCCCTATCTTGGTGAAGGTGTATCTTTGTGAAGGTGGAAAGTCCCGGGCTTATAGGTGATCTCATTTTACTAACATCACCACTAGTCTTAAGGATTGGTTGGGAGGTTGTACCAATGTGGTTGGGAGGTTTCACCCATGTGGTATCTATTCTTCAGTCCACATACCTTATCTATGTTACTCTTCCTTGCTTGTAAAAATGATATATAGGTAATAAACGTTACGTATGTAGTCAGACATCTTTGCACACTGAAATGACTGGTTATTGAACTCCCACAAGAGAAGAAGTGCATCTATTATCTATATATTATATCATCAGATACTAACATGACCTTTCTTCATTCAAAGTGCCATCTATGACACTGTTGAATTTTTCAGGGTCATGCATTTTAATCATAATGTATGTTATTATTGCTACTATACATACATATATTTGTATAGTTTTATTGCTTTTACCCTTGCAAGCTGCTCAGAATTATGTGAAATAATGGGTAATTTCCGTATATGAAAACTGCTGAAAAATTACATTGGGATCAATTCACATATTTCCCAATCATCATAGAGTAACTGCTTATGGTTGCCCAACTATATATTTTTCATTTTTTTTCCTGAACCATTGGAAGAATAAGCCAAGCCAAAGTAATTTCCTTATTGCTTAACAAGACCCCATATCAATTATACTCAGTATAATATCATAATGCACTTGCAAGCTTGAACAAATGCCAAGAAGAATTTTATAATACATCTATAAGAAGTTTTATTTCTAAAGGGAGTTAAAATCAAGCTTTCTACAAAAGGCTAAAGTTATCACACTTCACTTCAAAGGCTTCATCTACCATTCAAAACAGGGGAAAGAAGATTACCAGAATGTACCTCAAGTTCTTTGAACTAATGGCCTCTCTCGTCTACTTAGCATTTCATTAAAATAACATTATATTATACCTTCTGTAATTGATCCTACAAAACAGTAGAGCTGAACAGAAAGAAGTAACATTAAGAAGGAATTAATAATACCTCAGCACCACCTAGTACAGAATTTATTTTTGGAGCATGAGCTTTATAGACGGAATCCAGGAAGGAAGGAAGGAAGGAAGGAAGGAAGGAAGGAAGGAAGGAAGGAAGGAAGGAAGGAAGGAAGGAAGGAAGGAAGGAAAAAGTGGGAAAGAAGGAGAAAAGAAGTGAAACAATAGTGAAACAAAAAGTTGTAAATTTCTAAGGTAGTCTAGGATTCAATTAAACCTAGCCTCTTTTTAGCTCAGAGTGTGCAAGCAAGCAAGAAAATGAATTAAATAAATAATGTAATCTTGAAAAGAACCAACAGCATTTTAAATTCCTGTGTGCAATATTTCTGTCCAAAATGACATTTGTACAGGAAAAATATATAGTATTAGAAAAAACAATGTTCAGTTAGATAATAAATGATGATTGAATAGGACAGCACTCCAGAGGGTTAACATCATTGCCCAGAAGGTCATTGGCTGCCCTCTCCCCTCTTTGGAAGAGCTTTATAGCTCCCGCTGCCTTAAGAAAGTTCAAAACATTCTCAAAGATCCATCTCATCCTCGGCACCCTTTTATTTTTAACTATTACTATCTGGCAGACAGTACATCATCATCATGACAAATAGGCTGAAAAACAGCTTCTATCCTAGGGCAGTAGCTCTGTTGAATTCTACTGTATAGTGCAGTGTTGGTGCGGTGTCGGGGGTTTTCAGTTCAATGTGTGGAGTGTGAAGGATGTGTGTTTGTGTTTATTTTCATGGTCATGATGTGCACTGAAGATGGTGTTTGATTTCGTTGTACGTGTAATGACAGTAAAGTAAATTAAGTCATGCTTGGAATTCAACTGAATTTAATATTTCCTTGCAGGGCATTTCAAAGCCTATTGTTAAATTATTCCTTTTAGCTGAGACACTTCTTCATAATTCTAAATACTACTGACACAATAAAACATTTCCCCCCAGTGTTTCACAATATAAAATGCAATGGCTAACAATACAAGCATTGCTGTTGAAAGAACTAGAAGTTTTAAAGTCATAATATTTATCTATTAGTTCCTCAACACTTGAGATCAGGAAATCTTGGGAAATACTTTCTCCTCTATACATCAAAAGAGGTATTTTTCTTCATGTTACACCTTCTGGATTTTCATTGATTCCATCCAAGAAGGAAGTATCTTCTGCCGCAGTGGTTGCTCTCTGACCTATGGACTATTTATCTCCATGAAAGATAGAGCAAAGATTTAACTAGATATGTGACCATTCTCTATCAGGGTTGGTATATTACTGAGAGCTCTTTTTTCCAATTCATATTTATAAACCAGTAAATTGAACTGTATCCAGAGTTTGTTTTTTTCTTCAACAAGTACAGTTAATTATAATAAAATGTGCTTTAAGTGCATGCATTCCACCTTAATGGAATATATAGCAAAACACTTTTAAGAGAAAAGAGACATTCATTCCAACCCTGTCGTGCTATATTCTATGTTCTAACAGGGTTGGAAGGGACCTTTGAGGTCTTCTAGTCCAAACCCCTGCTCAAGCAGGAAAGCTTAGACTCTTAGAGTATTTCAGACAGATGGCTATTTAGTCTCTTCTTAAAAGACTCCAGAGTCAGGGCACCACAGTGACCGAAGGCATGGCATTCTACTGGTGAATTGTTCTCACCATTAAGTTTCTCTTTAATTCCAGGTTGCTTTTCTCCTTGATTAGTTTCCATTCATTGTTTCTTGTCTTGCCTTCTGGCGCTTTGAAAATAAATTGACCCCCTCTTCTTTGTGGTAGCCCCTAAAAATATTGGAAAACTGCTATCCTGTCACTCCTAGTCCTTCTTTTCATTAAACTATACATAGCCAATTCCTGCAACTGTTCTTCATAAATTTTGGCCTCCCACCTCCTTGTTGTTGTTGTTAGTCACAAAGTCGTGCCCGACCCATCACGACCCCATGGACAATGTTCCTCCAGGCCTTTCTGTCCTCTAAGCTCATGCCAACTGCTTCAGTGACTCCATCCAGCCACCTCATTCTCTGCCGTCCCCTTCTTCTTTTGGCCTCAATCATTGCCAGCATTGGGCTCTTCTCCAGTGAGTCCTTCCTTCCCATTAGGTGGCCAAAGTATTTAAGTTTCATCTTCAGAATCTGGCCTTCCAAAGAGCAGTCAGGGTTGAACTCCTCTAGGACTGACCAGTTTTGATCACCTTGCAGTCCAAGGGACTCGCAGGAGTCTTCTCCAACAACATCCAACCTCCTAATTATCCTTATTTCTCTTCTCTGCACTCTTTCCAATGTCTCAACATCTTTTTTGTATTGTGGTGGCCAAACTTGGATGAAACATTCCAAGTGTGGTCTTACTAAGGTTTTGTAAATGGCTACCTAGTCTCTTCTTGAAATCCTCATATTGTTGTATAAACATCCTACTGATGAAAAAGCTCAACAGAAGCCAACAAAAGTCATCTTCTGATAGTTGAATAGGACAAAAGCAATTTGGTCTTTTCCTTTGCCTCTTTACACATTCCTAAAAATACATTTTGGAAGGCTAGTAGAATCACCAAAACCCAGGTCTTCTCTTCTTTGTTGGCAATAGATTGTGAGCAAAATGCTATCCAGGAATACTTTCATCAGAGGAATAAAACCTTGAATCTATACCAGAGTGATTGCTGTAGAAATATGAAAAGATGCCTTGGATTTTAATCATCATCTGATATTTCATTTTGAACTCCCCAACCACCTATTTACAAAGTTTCTGATGTACGTGGATGTTGAGCACACCTATTCAGGATCTTATCTATTACATTCTACAAGAGCTTAAAGAAAATCTAATATTTCAAAAGGCCAAAGGCAAAAGCTTACAAAAGTATTTGTTTATTTATTGCAGAAGAACTACAATGACTTGAGCACATAAATTGGGGGAATTGGAATCAACCATAGACTGCAATAAACATGAAGATGCAATATGGTGGCACAATTCTATGAAAATGACATTGGCATTTATAAGAGTTTTACTAGAAAAGACGAAGAAAGGGAAGACTAGAAGTGTCCCAAATGCATACATGCATATATACATACATACATATATACTTTGAAAAGGAGATTAATGTGTCTGTCAATCAATTAGAAGAAATACCGTGTTTCTCATATAATAAGGCTGGGTCTTATTTTTTTTTGAGCCCCGAAAAAATGGCTAGGCCATCTTTTCGGGGTGACTTAATTCCCCCCTTGCATCTTCGGGCGGGCGGGCAGCAATGGCTTGGATGTTGACCTCGGCGTTGGTGGGGCACTTCATATTGGGGTCAATGCAGGCAGCACCATATCCGGGTGTGCAACAAAAGTACTTCCTAACGGCAAGCCCCCCCCACCATTTCCCCCCACCATTTCGCATGTTTTAATATAGGCCTTTATTTAGGGGGAGGGGCTTAATTTCATTTCATGCCTATAAAACATGCTGGGACTTTCTATTGGGGGAGGCCATATTATAGGAGAAACAGGGTAGGAGATTGTAAGAAAGCAAGCCTGTCCTTTTGGGGGGGGGCTTGGGTATGACGGATGTTGGTTTAGTTTCTTCTGAAGACAGATAGGGACAAATGTGGGGTGTATGCACAGAGAGGATTTTATTCCTTCATCAGGGAATTTAGCAAATTAAAAGGAAACAAAACTTACTTCGAGGTGCCCTGACTAAATTTGCAAAAAACTTTGATAAGGTATCCAATGGGTAGAAAGCTGAAAAAGGGGGGGAAAAGGTTCCTAGGATGACAACAAAGAGGAAAAATAAGGAGATTCTACCAAAAGATCCGTCTCTTAGAGTTTATTCCAAACAAAAGCACTTTGCTGCAATGATCAGATTTAGCAATATCAGCACACTATAAAACACTCCAACATTAAAATCACAAAGCATTCCAAGGCCTCGAGATTTAGTCTCTTTTGAACTGAACATGAGAAAAGTAAGAAAAGCATTGAAAGTGTGTATGCATAAATACAGTATCCTATATACACGTATTCAGTAAAACTAGTTTACTGTCTACCGGGACTTGCAAGAATCTGCGATATTGTTCAATATCAATAAAAAGTAGTTCTAGTCTTCTTGTGGAATTGATTTACTAGTCTGGTGCACCTACCGGGTGAGGCTGTGCGCTTCAATTTCTCTTTAAAATTTGCTCTTTCCTCCATCCAGTGAATATCATTTTTGTTGTTGTTTGGTGGTTTATTGGATACCCAGAGAATGAGGGTGCAGGCTCATAGACTGGCAGTCCCCTATCCCATCTAGCACCTGATATATGTGAAGTCAGGGGTCATACTTACAGAGAACAAAATGCAAAACACTGGAAGTATTTGATAAGTTAAACAAAATATACACCACATCAAAGGAGAAAGCATCTTTAGGACCCATTGCTATGATCTACAAAGCTTCTATAACCAAAGCAGCTACCACTTCATGGGAAAATTAGACCAAATCTGAAATCAGAATGACTACTAGTTGACAACAAAAAGCTAGGGTATTTATACCTCTTTGCTGCCATTTCATGATTAGATTGTCTGCAACTCAGATATAGTAGAATAACAGAATAACAGAGTTGGAAGGGACCTTCGAGGTCTTCTAGTCCAACCCCCCTGCTCAAGCAGGACACTCTATACCATTCCAGACAGATGATCGCCTAAACTCTTCTTTAAAAACTCTAGTATTGGAGCCCTCAACACTTCTAAGTTGCTCCATTGGTTAATTGTTCTAGGTCAGGGGTGTCAAACTTGATTTCATTGAGGGCCGCATCAGGGTTCTGTTTGACCTTGGGTGGCTGGGGTGGGCATGGCCGGGGTGGGTGTGGCCAGCTTGATGTCACTCATGTCAGGGGTGCCTGTAGTGGCCCAAGTATTCTACCGGCAAAAAACAGGCTCCCGAGCTCCGTTTTCAGCTGCAACACCCTCCTGCAATCCTCTGCCAGTGAAAATGGAGCTCGTGAGGGCTGCCCGTGGTCCTCCCAAACTCCATTTTCACGGGCTGAGGCATCGCAGGCTGGTCCTTCACTATTTCCAGGGCAGCCCCACAAGCCAATCTAAGCACCCAGTGAGCCGGATCTGGCCCTCGGGTCTTGAGTTTGACACCCCTGTTCTAGGTAATTCTAGCTTCTGATCTGTTGAGAGTCACTGTCACCTTAGTTCTTACCCTAACTTTCATAGGAATGCAAAACTTTTCTATTTTTCCTTGAAATCTCCCAAGTGGGTACAGTCCTCAAAATACCTGAACCCTCTCTCCCCACCCCCCAAAAATACAGGCTATGGCTCTCAACCCACTTTTTGACTCTCAAAGAAAGATTTAGCCCTTAAGGCAAATTAAGTCGTGCGGCATTGATTTAGAAGGTAAAAGCCCAGTTGTGGAGTTCGCTCTTCCTGATTAGACGAATATAAGGGATATGGCCACATATACATTGGATAGCCCTATGCTCTTTATCGAAGACTCCTGACTTGTCAGATATTACAACTTGTTGGAGCATCATGTATTGATGTTTTCCCCACCTCATTTCGTTTAAAAGCAGGGAATAATGATCTTGTTGAAAAGTCAAACAATGGAGCACCCCCTGCCCAGGCTGACAATTCAAGTAATCAGACACTCATCTGTAAATTGCAGTGATTTCCAGATGACTCATCAGAATAGTCACCTCTAGCTTATCCCTCCTCAGAAATCAAAGATGTAAGGCCCCCGCTCGCATACACACATAAATGGTGCAGCTTTCTTTTTTAAGACTACGGGGCTTAATAGGTTTGGAAAGAAAAGAGAAATCTTTATGTTCATGCTTCAAGGGTGTGAAAAAGATTACAACTATTTTTAGACGAGCCTCCCGGATGAGCTGAGTCGTATAAAAGCTTTGGCGAGAATAGGCTTTCTAACACTGAAAGGGAAGTGGGCTTCGTTTGTTTGTTTTGTTGAAATGAAGCTGCTTCACTCTCGTTGCTTTCAGCTTTTCAGAATCGTTTTCTGTGCTAATAATGCTTCGCAAGAGCTTCTTCCAAATGGCCCCAAACGAGCGGCGCATTTTAAGCTAGAAATATCCAACTTGTAATGACTGCCAACTGCCTGTTTAAAATTAAATAGTTTGAGTGCAGATATATTGTGCCAGAGATGGCAGAATATCTCTCTTGGACTGAGCTGGACTCCTGATAAATCATACATGGACCCAACCATGTATGTCTATGGAGATTCTCAGTCATCCAGGTTTTTCTTTGAAGATGTTTCACTTCAGCTGAAGAAGCTGCTTCAGCTGAAGTGAAACGTCTTCAAAGAAAAACCAGAAAGTCCAGTTGCCTCTTGAAAAAGCACCTTTGGGACATCCAACCATGTAATTTTCCTGACTGCAATCTATAACATAGACTTCCACATCTGAATTACAACTTGCAGTTTGCTGATGTTTGCCTTCTCAATAATAACCAGTTCAGATTCTGCTTTTCAAGATCAGTCTAGATATGGTCAGATGGTGGTTGTACCTTCTACAGTCCCATTTTACTACTGGACAAAAGCAGCTTGTATACCTTGAAAACAAAACAAAATTAAGACTGAACAGATTTTGAGACAATTTAACAATCAGGCACACACTTAATGGGCTATTTTATTTAGTTTAATTTATTATTTTATTGGCATTGGAAGTTGCCTGGTGGAAACCTATTCCTAGAGGCAAAAGAATGCACTTATATTCTGGACTGGATGGTCAAAAATCATTGTAATAAAGAGATAAATAAATGATTTGGGATGGGGGAAAGTGATTCAGTAGGAAGTATCTATGAGGATTGATTAAAAAGTTTGCATACTAACATACATATTGAACAAACAATAACATTGTGGAAGTGTACAATGTTAAGCATTAATTGTATGGGTAGAATTTAATTCATGTTGAAAAGTATATAACTTCCCTTCCCTTCCCTTCCCTTCCCTTCCTTTCCTTTCCTTTCCTTTCCTTTCCTTTCCTTTCCTTTCCCTTCCCTTCCCTTCCCTTCCCTTCCTTTCCTTTCCTTTCCCCAGCATTTGAGGAACAGTTTGCCATATGGATAATGTTTCTATATTAAAAAGAATTGTTCAAGTGATGAGGATTTTCAGAATCATTTGAATTTACAACTTAATTAGAGGAAGGTGCCTATTCCAATATGTGTTTAGCAATTGTTATATGGACAGTTTGTAGGTCTGGTTTGTTTTAAGGAAAGATCTGGGGAAAAGACATCATGCTTTTCTGGTCATTATGGCATACTTTAATGTACTCCATAAAACAGTCCATTGTGAAATAGCAGCATATTGTCTCACATTTGCAAGGACACGAACTAACACCTTTATGCATTCAAGAAGCACATTAGATGTGGGGGATCAGTTAATACATTCTGATACACATTCAACTGACTAATTGTTATGTTCTATATCATCTCATAAATATGGACATTAATAGAGGAGATAGATGAGATAGATAGATAGATAGATAGATAGATAGATAGATAGATAGATAGATAGATAGATAGATAGATAGATATAGATAGATGATAGATATAATGATAGATAATGATATAGATAGTGATAGATAGATGATGGATGGAGGGATGGATGAGAAAGAGAAAGAGAGGGAAGGAAGGATCTTCAGAGTACTAAAAACAACAAATCTGGCTTCATGTAAAATATCCATCAAAACATTACAGAATATCATGCATATCATCCTATGTGAGGAACTATATGTCATAAAACATCCAGAAAAATAAAAATAGATAAGCATTCTTCCAACATTGGGATAGCATGTTTTTTGAAGACCAATGGCTCTAAAAGGCTTATTATGGATAAGCATTTCCAGTCAGAAGATTTGAGGGTGGGGAGGAAGGCTTCATTCCCTTAATATATTACTTCTGGATTGTAAGTTTTACATGATTGTGCATTTAGGCCTCTAAAAATATTGCTTCTGAACTTAACAGTCTATCATGTATATTCACACAATGCCTTTCACGAGAAAAATCACAATGGTTTTTCTCCACTGATTTGCTTAATATTTTTCAGATCATATGGCACATTAAATTATTTCGGGGAAGAACATGTGACTCAGCTCTCACAATGGAAGATACACACATATATTTGTTATTATTCAAGACAAAAATCCATAGTATTCTACAATTTGGTTGTACATGTGTCACAATCACACAGATATCCATCATGTGCACATACAAAGAGCATTTCTCCCTGTTCAAATTATTTTGTAGCAACTGCAGTTGCTTTTTTTACATGCAATATAAAAGAAACCCAAGCAAATACAGAAAACCACTCTAGATATCTCAAGAGTTTATCCTGTTTTGGGGATCATATTTCATTTGTTTAGTATAATTACTTTGTGAATCTCAGGATTCTACTTTATTCATTATTTAAGTTGCCTTAAAATAATAAATACAAGAGGTTCATTTTAAGTGGAATGCACTGGATTAAGTTTGGAAACGTAAATCAGAAATATTAAAAATGGCTCCAAGTGTTCATGGCTGAAATAAATTTGTTTAAATGAAGTGAGTATCAAAAAGATTGTATGATTCTTCCCCAGTAGCTGAGAAGACTCATTTCCAGAAGAAATGGAGCAGTAAACCTATAAATGTGGTGGCACAGTGGTTAGAATGCAGTATTGCAGGCTAATTCTGCCGACTGCCAGAAGTTGAATCCTGACCTGCTCAAGGTTGACTCAGCCTCCCATTCTTCCAAGGTTGGTAAAATGAGGCCCCAGATTGTTGAGGGCAATATTCTAACTCTGTAAACTGCTTAAAGAGGGCTGTAAAGCATTATTATGTGGTATATAAGTCTAAGTGCTATTGCTATAAACCTGCTTCACCAAATTCAGGCCAATTTTTCTCTAAACATGCCTACCCTGTCTCCCATAAGAGCTGATAAATAAATAAAGACCTGTCGAGCTGCTTTTAGGGGTTTTCCCCCCCTGAACAAAAGGAGCAACAACTCATTGTGTTGTAGCCTAAATAGTGTTCCTGTTTAGGGATTTTGCCAGTCGGCCGTATCCTGACAAAATCAGAAATGAGGAGGTGATAAGCTGCCTGGGAAAGCCAAGGTTAATCATCAAAACCTTAAAAAGCAAGTTAGAATATTTTGGACATGTGATGCGACACCCAGTAAAATACAGCATACTTCACTTAATCCTCCAAGGAAAGATTGAAGGCCAATGAGGTCCAGGCAGAAGAAGAACATAAGGACTTCAAAATCTAAGTTTGGACAAAACTTAACAGCATTTTTTTGTATGGCTGTTGATAAAAATAGGATCACCAACATGATCACCAACACCCAATGTTGGATACGGCAGAAGAAGAAGAAAGAAGAGGAGGAGGAGGAGGAGGCTATATCCTTCTGTAGTACAGTATAATTTGTACAGTAATCTCACATAATGACTGGTCACTTAGCAACCGTTCAAAATTATGATGGACCCCTCCCCAAAAGGTAATGATCTGGATTTGAAGTTCTATCCATCCCCTCTTCTCCCCGCAATCACATGATCCCATTTTTGGTTGCTAGGCAACAGATCTGCATTCACATCCATTTGCAGCACCTCATAGTGACCATGATTTATAAAGTCACTATCCACGGGACATTGGCATTTACTTCTGGTTTCTGGCAAGAAATGCCTATTGTGAACAAGGGGGTCCTTTAACAGCTTCCCCCTTCACTTAAAGACTGCTGCATTCACTTAACGACCATCGCAAAAAATGATGAAAAATTGACTCGGTCCTGTGACGATCCATTTAATAACCAGCACGACTTAGACCCATAATTCAGGCTCAGTTATGACGGTACAATAAGGACTACCTGTAAGCCATTC
The DNA here is from genome assembly GCF_049901735.1 of Notechis scutatus. Lineage (NCBI taxonomy): Eukaryota > Metazoa > Chordata > Lepidosauria > Squamata > Elapidae > Notechis > Notechis scutatus. Next base: position 188,538,855 of record NC_142010.1, on the reverse strand, counting down.
AAGGAGGCATCTGACTTTCGTACTCTTTGTTCCTGCAAGCTTTTGCTATGTACTCCTGCAAACTATCCTGATCCTCCTCGCTGCTCTGATCTGAACCTAATCTAGTTTGTCTAAAGGACGGGTGTCAAACTCGCAGCTCACAGGCCGAATGCATCACACACTAGCCATGCCCAATCCCCATTTTAGTGAAGGCGGGAAAAATGGGATACATCATGTGATGACATGTGTCATCATGAATTTGGCACCCCAAACTAAAAAATGGTTAACTCTTCATACAGCCTAAATTCGAAGATGATCTTTTTGTAGCCGCATTACACCCCTGATACATTTACAGCATGAGTATTATCCAAGACATTTTTCAATGCGAGTATTAGCAATCCAAATTGTCTTCATCTATTTGTTTTTGCCCGATATCTTTATTTACCATCCTGTGCTTCACAAACTGGACAATGTTGCTGTTGTGGTTCGCCGGCAGCCTGTGCAGACGGCAGTGGAATCAGACAGTGGGGAAGAACAGGGACCAGTCCAAGAGTCTGGAGAGGACTTGGATGAAGGTCCTGCATCCGATGCCTAGATGGGGCCAGGACCATCTGGGAGTGGGGTGCTGACTCCAGAGCCTCCGGAGTCTGGCAGCAGCGAGGCAGAGGAACAAGGGGAGACTGTTCCCAGTGCGCGTGTGCACAGAGCTGCTAGAAGGCAAGAGCAGCTGAGACAAAAGGGGTGACTTGGGAATAAGGCTTGGAGGTGATCGCCCTCCCCTAAGGTATAAAGAAGGTGCAAAGGTAGAGAAACCTTTGCAGGAAGCAAAGTCGTTCACTCTGTTCGGATTAATCCTTGAAGCTCTGTATGGACTTTGTCCTTCAGTTGGGGTTTTTTTCAGTTAATTTGGCACTTTAGTTGTTGGCAGCAATTCAAAGGAGATAAAGGTGGATGCTTATCTCGAGGGACTGTTTGGGACTCATTACAGGCTGGGAATGAATATAATTCCCAGCATTGAAATTAAACAAGAGTCATTTTGACTAAGCGTGTGCTTAATTATGGTCTCAGGAAGCCTTGATCAGTTGCAGTGAAACCAGCTTAGGACAATCTGTCTTGGCAAAGCAAGAAATGAAAAATAGGCACTTCACTCCAGGAAGATATAGTGATTGCTTAGGACCGTAGTTTTAGAGAGAATGAGCTCTGTTTTGTTGATCTGAACTGACTCGGCCATTTCTTTTCTTCCCAGATCTTCCTGACAAAAGATGCAGAGACAGCTCTCAAGTCTGCCAATGAACTACCTGACCAAAGCCGGTCAAAATCATGATGCTAACCTCAGGGAGGAGCAGGGGTAGGAGAAAAACTGGGGAGAAAAAGGGAGAGATGATGATTTAGAGAACGGCGCCTAAAAGGTCAATCTTCTCTAAGTTAGAAATGATGGCAGAGACAGCCATGCAGACTTAACTGAGATTGGAAGCAAGAAGTGTAGTCTGTCACTTTATCCATCAGGCTTAGGTTGCCTTAGAGAGGCTGAGCATTTTTATTCTGTTTTCCCTCATTTATTTTTGCATCATTCACCATTTCTATTTAGTAGAGGCCTTTGGTGGGCATATTGAGATATTTAAATATCCAATGACTATGTCATCCAGAGAGCCAGTTTGGAGTAGTGGTTAAAACACCAGGCTAGGAAACTGAAGACTGGGAGTTCTGGTCCCACCTTATCCAGCTGAGTGATCTTTGGCCAGTCACTCCCTCTCAGCCCTACAAAGCAGGCAAGGGAAAACCACTTCTGAAAATCTTGTCAAGAAAACTGCAGTTGACAGGGGTCAAAATTGACTTGAAGACATGCACAAACACACAGACATACACATCATTCGATGTTGCAAGAATAGGAATTGCTTGTCTCTCATCCACAGTCCATTTCTCACCCAAGTATAATAACTGGGCTTCAGTATGCCTGAGAAGAAGCAGGGAAACTAGAGTGGGAAACTAGAAAACTGTCAAATGGAAAATAAATTGACCGTTAAAGAATTGTCGTCTTAATTTGGGGTCATCTAAAACTTTCAGGAAGTTATAACCTCCCTTAGTGTCAGGCACGAAAGACTAGGTCCACATGTGAAGGTCCAGATAAACTGATTTATTATTAAATAATGGCCAATGGAATTCAAGAGGGCTTGGACTTGTTCACTTGTGACAATGTAGGGATATAGGCTGATGTCTCTTTTAACTCCACCCCCAAGTTCTACCAACCACTCCTTCTGTCACACTTACTGATATATTGGCTGCACGTATGCAAATACATTTTTTTTAAAAAAATGCAATATGGATGTCACAATATCTATTTGTATCCATCTCGATGTGCAACTGGGCCCCTGGGTGGCAAAAAAAACAAATACAACAACCAAGATGTGCCTCTCAAGACATAACAACTGTGGTCAAAAGCATGCACATGGTGTACTAATAACAATATAAACAACACATTCAGCACCCAGACAATCCAAAGCAATAGCTTTTGCATTTGTATGGTGCCAATTGGGCCCCCCCCAAGTGCAAGAATGGAATTCTGGAATAAGAAAAAAAAAGTAATCAAACCCACAAGGCAAGCTCAATCTTGAAATATTAAAACAGGAACAGCAGCTGGAGCTTCTTTCCATGTAAGCAGCCCAACAGCAGTATAAAGACAGCTGTTGTTTCTCCTCTGTCTCAACCATGTAGTTGGTTGGCCTGGGCAGCCATCTTGCTTGTATATGTATGCATGCTTCTTTATTTATTTATGTAGTCAATTTATACGACACTCTTCTTTTACATATTGTGACTCTGGGTACCTAACATAGAGTTAAAACTCAAAGCAAAAGAAAGACAGTAGCAAGAGAGACAACAACAATAACACAACCAAAGCCAAACCACAATAATATTGACATTGCGACTATTTTATTATGTTAATGTGTTATTAAATTTATACATTGCCCATTTCACTGTCCAATGCAAGGCCCACAGGTAGCAGCCATGAGAATCTCAAGGGGAAAGCAGTTCCAAAGCTCAGGCACTGTGATGAAGAAGGCACAACTCCTGGGTCCCACCAAATGAAGCTGGTCCACAGAAGGTACCAAACCATGGTCACTCTTCAGGTTTCATGGGAAAGCAGAAACAATTGGAAATAGGCAGTCCCACAAGTAACCAGCCATGTGCCATGAAGGGTTTTGATGGCAACAACTATTTTAAATTATCCCTGAAACCCTTGCAGTGCCAGGATGTGACTATAATTATCCATGCCACTTCTTTCTGGACCAATTATACCTTTTGGATAGTCTTCAAAGATCTCCATCTAGAGCACATTGCAGTAATCCAAGCAAGAAGTGACCAAGAAGTATGAGCCAGCTGTTTGAGATTGTCCAAATAGGAAACAAGACTCCACAATAAGGGTATAACTAAGTTTTATTGAAATAGACCATGTTAACAGAAGCCTGCCAGTCTGATTCTGTTTTTTTCCCCCTCCCTCTTATGCCACAGTGAGTCATGGGGAGGCAGCCTGAGAGTGTTCCTCATATTGGCTCCCTTCTCAGTGCTCAAGCAATGCTTCTGCATGTTTTGTTTTTGTTCTGGTTCAGGAATGGGCACAACTGACACAAGATAAATTACAACAAAGGCCCTCCTGGTCACATCTGTTCTTCAAGCAGGAGTCCATCCAGAATGAAAGATGGGAGTTCCAGTGCAGAAGGCCCTAAAACGTACAGCTATTCAGACTTGTTAGACTCGAACTCCTTTTAACGAATCAGTACACAGGTGATATTCAGCAGGTTCTGATCAGTTCTGGAGAACTGGTAGCAGAAATTTTGAATAGTTCTGAGAACCAGTAACCTTCCCCTAGGAATGGAGATTTTACAGTATCCTTTCCCTGCCACACCCACCAAGCCACACCCACCACGCCAAGCCACGCCCACCAAGCCACGCCCACAGAACTGATAGTAAAAAAAATTTGAATCCCACCACTGACTCTGTAGTATCTATTTCTGGGGTAGAATTGGGGAAATTGGATGGAGTGGAAGCATTTACTGACTGAATGCCTTTCCTGTCGCCTATATGGAGTTCACAGCAGATTTTTCTTCTTCTTTGCAACCTATAAAGGAATGTCTGCTACTTCCTAGCATTGAACTCGCAACCTTTTGAGTGGGAGGTGACCATCTTCACTAGGCTACCAGGCCGCTTAGTTTTGTTAGACTTGAACTAAAGCTTATTATTCTCCATGCACGCCTTCCTGACACTGGGAAAGGCCTTAGACAGCCTGGGGTAGACATGTATAACTCAGTCTCAGCAGCATACTGATACTCATGCTGGTGGATAGTTGTTTTATACAAATATTTCATAGGAGTAGACAGAGTATAAGACCCAGAAAAATCCCACAAAGTAGGAATCTAGTGCTAAATCCCTTACCTCCTAACACCTCCACTAGAACAGCCACCAGGCATAGGAGGAAAGCCACCAAAAATCCATGTTTTCCCCATTTCAACCCACAAAGTCAGACTAGAAAAAAAAAATCTGTGAACAACTGTGGTGTCACAAGTCCCAGTTTTCTGGGAATGGAGACAGTACAAATGGAGTCAGCCTCAAATAGCTGTTACTTAATCATCCACTCTGTCTGGTTGAGAAAAAAAACTGCTAACCTGTCTGCCAATAAATTTGGAGAATAGCTGACACACTCTTACTGGACTTGTACACACGTTATATAGTAAGAGTAAAGGAAATTATTTGTAGCTCAGGGTTAAAATGAGGGGTCCTTGGTGCTCTCTGAGCCTGCTTGTTTCCTTGCAGATGTTTCATTGCCCAAACTAAGTAATATTTTGTGCATTGATCACTGATCACTGATGATGTTACCTAGTTTGGGTAATGAAACATCTGCAAGAGAACAAGCAAACGCAGAGAGCACCAAGGACCCCTTATATAGTAAGATTTTTTTTTAAAAAAACTTCTTTTTCTATTGTTTAGAAATGGGTAGTCTGTTTAAGAGAGAGGGAGGGAGGGAGGGAGGGAGGGAGGGAGGGAGAGAGTCAACGCCTGTGTACTCAGTGGCTCTCTGTGACTATAGCTATCCCTTTGGTCTGAAGGAAAATTTTGAAAGGCCGAAGTAACATCCTGTGAATGTTGTGTTTTGTTTTGTTTCTGATCACCAGGATTACTTGCTTTGGTCTATGACTATAAATTAATAAACTTGACAACAATCTACTATTTTTGGATGTTCTACAGTCTTCTCACTGGGACAGTAAAGACAGTAAAGGAGAGTCACTATTTTTTTTTGCCATTAATTTCTCTTCCAATTCTGGACACTTCTGTAAAAATGTTTGTTCTTCTCATTACTGTGTCACTCCTGACTCCCTTTCTTCTTTTTTTAGAAAAGTGAACTTGTCAGAACAGGGGACTCATTTAGAATTGAATAAGTTCCAGCAGATTCAAATAGGTGTTGTTCTGCACAACCCTTCAATAAACCATGGCTTATGACTTAGTATGTTCTGTAGAATGATTAAATGTACCCATGCAAGCCTAGACGCTGATTTTGGCAGACATTCTTGTCAATTCTATTAGTTGCAACCAAAATGGCTAAAGAAGGAAGAAGTGAATGGATTTACATTGATCGTGAGAAAATGAATCTGTAGAAAAGGGAAACATATTCCTCAATCTAAGGAAACACCACTTCCTGTTTTGGTAGACCTCACTCCTATCCCAATAGGGGCTAAATCTGCATCCGTTACCAGCTTTAGTTTCAAGGTGGCTTGCCTCATAGGTGTGACCATGCCTTCTGACTGCCATAAATCTCAAATCATGTCCTTCCTGTCATTACTCACTGTGAAATGCTTCTATGGCTCTCCTGTGTTGTCCTACTATGCAATGCCCCAAAGACCAAGAATATCCCATTTTGCTAGGCCACCCATACAAGCACCAAAGCCACCAGCTCAGTGAACAACCATAAATTGCCAGAGGAGAACGTGGAACTGCCTATTTTCAGGTCACTGAGTAGCAGTAGTGGTGCCACCCACTGACAGGCAGCCTATAATGAAAGATCAAGCTCCCACAGTGGGTAGCTGCCACCAGCAAAACAACTACACTCGTTCTCCATGGGTGGAAACAATGTGGTTTAACTACATTCGTCAATTCAACCCCCCAATGCACCTCAATATGATCGGCACATAGATAATATCTCCTTCAGCTCTTTTCATCACAAAACTCTAGTGTTTTAACAACAGTGATCCAGATGTTAGTGGCCTTGGGAAATGTGCTTTTCTTTGGGTGATGTATATAGTCACACCTTGGTAGCTGACTGCTTTGAAATTCATCAAATTTGGTACTTGACACATTTTGACCTGAACATTTTGTTCCAGTATTTGTGGTTGTAGTCTTGCTTTGGTGGTGTGGAGATAATAACTTGGTCCTTAACACCAATAAGACCAAAGAGCTTACAGTGGACTATAGAAGTAATAGACCAGACATCCAGCCCTTGCTTATCAATGGAGACCAAGTGGAGCAAGTGGCCAGTTTTAAGTTTCTGGGTGTTACCATAAAAGAGGGCTTGACCTGGGGTGCTCACATTGCAACACTGGTCAAAAGGGCCCAGCAGAGATTATACTACCTGAGACTTCTCAGAAAACAACAACTGAATAAAAAACTGCTGATGACCTTCTACCACTGCACCATAGAGAGTATCTTAACTTACTGCACCTCGGTATGGTTTGCCAATTGCACAGTGGCAGATAGGACAGCACTCCAGAGGGTTAACATCATTGCTCAGAAGATCATTGGTTGCCTTCTCCCCCGGGGGTGGGATTCAAATTTTTTAACAACCAGTTCTGTGGGCGTGGCTTAGGTGGTGGGTGTGGCTTGGTGGTTATGTGACTGGGTGGTCATGGCTTGGTGGTCATGTTATTGGCTGGATGTGGTCAACTCAATATCACTCACATCGAGGCACGCATCTTCTCACCTGGCTTCTCAAGATTGTGGGGATGCTGCAACAGTCGTAAGTGTGAAAAAAGGTCATAAGTCACTTTTTTCAGTGCCACTGTAACTTTGAATGGTCACTCCACACAAGCAAAGTACCAGAAAAGGAGCGGGGGAAAAAACTCCAGAGACGTTCCTGAGACAGGAAATCTAGTCCTGCCAAGAATGTAATAAGGGTTAACGGAGAGGCAGTTTCTGTAAGCAACACCAGAATGTTTCCTTCCTGCCTTCCTTACAGGATTAGGCCAGTAATTTCTTCTAACAACCAGTTCTCCGAACTGCTTAGAATGTTAACAACCGGTTCTAGCGAATAGCTGCGAACTGGTAGAATCCCACCCCTGCTTCTCCCCTCTTTGGAAGAGCTTTATAGCTCCTGCTGCCTTAAGAATGTTAAGGCTAACTTTCTTTTTAAGAAAGTTAAAACATTCTCAAAGATCCATCTCATCCTGGGCAGCCTTTTTTTTAAAACTATTACCATGTAGCAGACGGTACAGGATAATAAAACAAGGATAAATAGACTGAAAAAGAGCTTCTATCCCAGGGGAATTAACTGTATTGAATTCTACTATATAGTGCAATATTAAGGCAATATCGGGTTTTCAATTCAATTGTATAGAATGTGAAGGATGCGTGTTTGTGTTTTATTTTTATAATGTACACTGAAGATGGCATTTAATTGCAAGGTGCAATGACAGTAAAGTAAAGCAAAATAAATTATCTTAGCCTCTGTGGTCATTTTGTGTATTTTTGCGCTTTTTTTTTCTCATCGTGGGTCCTTGGCTTGAGAATGCATAAAATTTGTTTACCTTATTCCTTATGGGAAGATTTGTTTGGAACTTGTTGCACCTCCTGGAACCAGTTAATGATGAGTACTGGGATACCACTGTATTTATAATCTGGAAGGTGGAAGGGGACTTAATTTCCTGTAATTAGTAGAGAAAGAGAGAAATCATTGGCTTTCTAAAAAGGAAGCTGGTGAGAAGATGTTTGGAGAATAGCAAGTGAGAACAATTCTTGCTAGTCCCCAAGGCATTATTTTACCAGATTCATGCTTGCTAGGCTGAAATGTCAATAGAGCTGTCATGTTAACATAGACTCTGTGAAGAAGATCCAGTCTCGTAGAAATCCAGTAGAAAATAGCTGAGCAATAATGTTTTTTTTTTCCTCAGGGAGGGAGGAAAAGAAATCACAGAATGTACCAGACAAGCTGGTAGAATGGTCCATAAAAGCAAAAAGTTCTCAAATTGCCCCCAAAGAAAATCTGATCACTTCAGTAACATTTATAGTCCAGGAGAATTCAGAAAGCACCCCATGCCCTTGTTCAAGGAAGAGATTTGGGGTAGTGACTCACTGTGGTACATTAAGTAACAATTAAATTGGATTTGGTTTGATCTCCCTGGTGAGGATGATTCCCACTTCAGATTGAGATTTAAAGATGACATCACCATTCTATTTGAATTTGCGATCTGAGATATGAAGGCAACAAGATCAAAGTCAAACTGATTTAAACTTCTATTCAACCAAATAAAATCTCTTCCAGGTTGCAACAGGGAAGCGGCTAAGTACCTGCAATTAGTTCATTTTGGGGCAGAATGGGATGAAAATAGCTGAGGTGGGAGGCCTTTCAGAGGACATAAAGTTTCCAGTGGATGCTTTCAAAGGTTCACAGCAATAAAATTTCAAAATATTCCCTCTACATCTCTTTTAAGATAAGATACAGCAGGGATGAGGAAAGGACTGAATAGTATCCAAATTCTCCAACAAAGCCAGTAGGAAAAAAAATTGTGCTGAACAGTGCTGAAATACTGAAAATGTCCTACACCAACATAAATGGTTTTTGTTTTGTTGTTGTTAAAAAGAACTGTTTAAAAAACAAGCTGTTCAATAGAGTAGGCATGTTGCCATAGAAGTCTTGGGGGCTTAACTAAATGACAGTGAATTTAGCGGCTTATAAATTCCAAGCTTAATCAGAGACAAAGTTAAAGATTTCCCATGTCCAGTCATGTCTGACTCTAGAGGAAGCGTGTCAAACTCAAGGCCCAGGGGCCAGGGCCGGCCTGCGGGATGTTTAGATCTGGCCCGCATGGCCGCCCTGGAAACAGTGAAGGACCGGCCTGCAGTGTCCCTGCCTGCAAAAATGGAGCTCAGGATGGCTGCATGCAGCCCTCTTAAGCTCCATTTTCGCTGGCAGAGGGTTGCAGGAGGCCATTGCAGCCAAAAACATGAGCTTGTGAGCCCATTTTTGCTAGCAGAACACTCGGGCCACCACAGATGCCTCCGACATGAGTGATGTCGAGCTGGCCATGCTCACACTGGCCATGCCCACCCCAGCTCCCCAAGGTCAAACACAACACTGATGTGGCCCTCAATGACATCAGGTTTGACACCCCTGTTCTAAACCGTGGTGTTCATCTCTGTTTCTTAGCTGAGGGACCCAGTGTTGTCCAAAGACACTTCTGTGGTCATGTGGCCAGCATGACTATATGCCGAGGCCAGTGGTGGGCTGCAACCGGTTTGGTGAGTGCACACTTCATTGAAAAACCACCGATTTTAAGCTTAAAAACTTACCTTCTATGTCAGCGCTGGTGAGTAAAACAGCTGAGGCGCGACAATCCATTGTGACACGTGAATCAGCTGAGCTAAAAAACAGGGAAATATAGGACAGGAAAGAGCAGGGGTGGGTGGGCAGGACCTACTGCTCACTAAAACTACCAGTTCGCTAGAACCAGTGCAAACCGGTAGCAGTCCATCACTGGCCAAGGCTCAGAGAACACTGTTACCTTCCCACCAAAGTAGTATCTATTTATCTACTTGCATTTGCATGCTTTCAAACTGCTAAGTAGCAGGAGCTGGGCCAAGTAATGGGAGCTTACCCGGATGCACAGCGCTGGGGTCTTGAATGTGGGCTGTGAGCTTTCCAGCTGACAAGCTAAGCATCTTTAACCACTGAGCCGCTGTGCCCCAATCAGAGACAAAATATCTGGCAAATAATTAGATCCTTTGCCATTAAGGAGTTTGTATGTCATAACCAGCACGTTGAATCACAGCCAGAAGTATACTAATGATCAGTATAACTTGGAGAGTAGCAGTGGTACGTGGGCACAGCAAAGTAACCCACAATTATTTGTATTGTTGTGTTCTGGACTGCTGCCACTTCTGAGCGGTCTCCAAATGCAGCCCCATGTAAAACACATTGCAGTAATCCAGATGATTGGTAACTTTGCCATTTCACTCTCCCCAGCAGCTCTTTGATCTTCTCTTAGAAGCAGAACAAATATCCAAAGAAATAATTTAACTCTTAACTCACTGGCTACATATGAAAAGAGAGGTAAATTCAGTACTTTTACAGTACTTTTTTTTTTTTTTACATTTTCCCCCCTTACAGGGAAAGTAAACTGTTAATTTCATCCTATGCACATCAGCCTAGCCTTGTGATCAGCAAAGCTTTTCAGAAATGACAATATAATTAACACTTCAGATGACGTTGGCTCATTGCACCTCTGATCAGAATATGCATTTCAACCGTTATTGCATGAACAGTATTCTCAGATCATCCAAGTGGAAGTTAGCCACTCCACTGTAGAAATTATTTTTTTAGTAATACAATCGCAGGAACTTTCATGCAAATCCAGATACCAAGTGAGCCAATCAGGATTGTGAATCAAGTGGAAAACATAAATACCACTATGAATTCATCATTTTGTTTGCAAATGAATGAGATGTGTCTCAGTATTCATCTCTTGTGTTACCTGGCTCGTTTCAGTTGAAGAAGTCAAACTGCTACCTAATTAGCTTTGTAAGAATAGATTTCTAACCCTATGATGGTGAACCTATGGCACGCATGCCACAGGTGGCACACAGAGCCATTTGTGCAGGCACACAAGCCCCAGGCAAACTTACCTCAGCCTCCAGATGATTTTCGGCCTCTTTGATGCTCATTTTGGCCTCCCAGAAGCTCAAGGGAAGCCTCTGCAGCCTTTGGAGACCGAAAACCAGGCCCATTTCATCACTTCCTCTATTTCTGGAAATACCAGAAGTGATGAAACGGGCCTATTTTTTGGCCACCAAAGGCTGCAGAAGCTTCTCTCGAGTTTCTGGAAGGCCGAAAAGGCCTCAAATGGGCCGAAAATCAGCTGGGATGTGCAGTGCAGGTAAGGGGGGGGGGAATTGCGTGTACATGAGCAGGGGCCGTGGGAGGTCCACGCGCATTGTCTTCTGGGTGCTGGCACGCGAGCGCGCATGCACGAGCAATTTTTGGCACAGGAGCCCAAAAAGGTTAGCCACCACTGTGCTAACCATTTAGCAGTACTGATCGCCCTCGATTTACAACAGTTCATGTAGTGACCATTCAAAGTTACAACTGCACGGAAATAAGTGACTTATGACAATTTTTCACACTTATGACCGTTGTCAGCATCCCCATGGTCACATGATCAAAGTTCAGACACTCGGCAACTGACTCACAATTATGAGTGTTGCAGTGTCCTGGGTCAAGTGATCAATTTCTGCGATGTTCTGACAAGCAAAGTCAATGGGGAAGCCAGATTCACTTAAGAACCGTGTTACTAACTTAACAACTGCAGTGATTCACTTAACAACTGTGGCAAGAAAGGTCGTAAAATGGGACAAAACTCACTTAGCCTAATGTTTCACTTAGCCACACAACTTTTGAGCTCAATTGTGGTCGTAAGTTGAGGACTACCTGTATTTACAAGGTCAAGATAGGTAACAGAGGGTTAACTCCATTAGGGCAAGAAAGGCCAACCTCAGTTTTCCTCCACAGATGTCACCTTGCATATATAAATGAGGCCTGGTTTGCTTTTGCGGATTATAAATTCCATCCTTATGACAATGGAATGGAGTTACATTCATTTGAATTCTACCCCTAGAGACGCAGAGAAAGAAGAGCAAATTTGTTAACGATGTATTTCTCCACAGATAGAGCAGAGAAACCTGTTGTAAATCATTCTAATATAAATAAGATAGCAGAGACAACAGATGTCCTTTCCCCATTTAAAAAAAACAAACTCTCAACAACCAGTGTAGGAAACAATGGTGCTTCAAGTATTTTTAAACCGTACCTCTATGCGCCGCAGACAGAACAGGCAACAGTGAGTAATTCTGGAAGTCATCATTGAACAGCTTCAGGGACAGAAGTGGTATTCAGCCGGTTCGGACCGGTTCTGGCATACCGGTAGCGAAGATTTTGAGTAGTTCGGAGAACCGGCAAATACCACCTCCGGCTGGCCTCGCCCACCTGCCCCCTCCCTTTCCTGTCCTATATTCCCTTGTTTTTTAGCTCCGCTAATTTGTACAGCAGAGCAGATTGTTGTGCCTTAGCTGAGCTAAAAAAAACAGCTCACCTCACTAGCGCTGACACAGAGGGAGGTTTTTGAGTGTTGTGTGCATGCGTGAAGCGCTCTCTCGTAGAACCACTAGGAAAAAATGTGGAATCCCACCACTGTTCAGGGAGTTATTTATTTATTTAGTATTCCTCCCCCGCTTTATTCTTTTTACAAACAACACAAGATGGTGAACAACCTTCTCCCTGATATTTTCCCCACAACAACATGAGTGGGTTTTATGGCTAAGGCAGGATTTGAACTCACAGTCTCCAGCTTTCTAAAGCTAGTGCTTTAACCACTAGACCAAACTGGTTTTGGAATGTAGTAGGATCTTCTTGTATAAAAAAAAACTCCACCCAGGTCAGAACTATTATATGATGACGCATGGCTCTATAGCCTCACTATGCAAAAACTAATGGCAATCTTTTCAGAGCTTTACTTATAGGTCTTTTGAAAAGACGGGGAGAGCAGGACAGGTCCAGATAAAGGATCTCTACCACCTCCATCTTCCTCTGGATCATTTGCAGTTCTACCTTCTTAGCAATTTGAAGAACCATCTAAAAGGGAATACTTTGTATTTTGATGTGAACATGCTCAAAATCTTCCATATGATGGGAAGAACTTTGCTATCAGATGTTCGACCATTGTGGAAAATTATGGGGTATGACTAACTTTGTGGGGGGATGACTAACTTTTGTGGGGGATGACTAAAATTGTGGGGTATGACTAACTTTTCTGCAGGGGGAGGGGATCCTTCAGATCTTTTTGCCATCCAGGCTGTCCTGAATAATTATCTTATTTCTTGTGTTCAGCTGTAATTCCACTGTCTCTATCAGGCGCTTAGGGTCAGAAATCAGCAATTGTGAGAGCATGCATATTTCTGAGGACTTACTCTAGATTGTGAGGAGGAATTGTGTTCAGAGAGGTACTGGGAAAGAATTGATTGATTGATTGATTGATTAAATTTATATAGTCGATAGTGAGATAGGCAGTATACAAATTAATTAAATAAATTAAATTAAATTAAATTAAATCCAACCAGCAAGCTGTCCAACAAGATTTGGTCAGCAAGGTATTATGGAATTCTGGAAGAAAGGGAATAATTTAAAGTAGTACATTTAAAATGCTGTCTGTGTTTGTACTAAGTCCCTTTTCCTCAATCTTACATTTTAGGAACCTACGCTTCCTCAATTATGGAGAATTACTGATCATATTCTTTGGTGTGTGCTTATGAATTCTGCTCCATAGTTATAGCAATTGCATCCTGCCAAAACTCACCTTATAAGAAGACACAGTCCTGATGCTTCAGCTATGTCAGTCACATCAAGTTGTACATCATAGGTTAAAATCAGGGTAGTTAGCTAAAAGTAAAAACAAACAAACACCAAAACAGGATTTTATAGGTTTATTTCTCCACGGTTAAGGTAAAGGTAAAGGTTCCCCTCACACATACGTGCTAGTCATTTCTGGCTCTAGGGGGGCGGTGCTCATCTCCGTTACAAAGCCAAAGAGCCAGCGCTGTCCGAAGACGTCTTTGCTAGGTTGGCAGAACTGGCACAAGTAACAGGAGTTCACATCGTTACGTGGCGCTAGGGATTTGAACCACCAAACTGCTGAACTTTCTGATGGACAGGGTCAGCGTCTTAAGTCACTGAACCACCGCATCCGTCCATGGTTAAAGGACTGCAATATATTCATCCATATGTACCACAAGCGACCATTAACCTCCAAGCACCGATTCCAACACAGTAACTGCATATATTTCTTTGCAGATTAGTTCTTGTGAGCAAACAACATGGCTGAAAATTACTAGGTACAGATTTCAGCATCTCAAAAATAAAAGTGAATTTGTTTTAAATAGAAGTGGGAGGCTTGGGTGAAGGTTTGGATTGTCACCAATATGGAAGTACTAGGGAGACTATATCAAAATGGGACAATGCACCCAGCAGAATGTCTATGGAGATTTTCAGTCATCCAAGTCATAGTTGTCCCAAAAGCTGCTTTTTCAAGAGACAATTGGACTTTCTTTGGGTCAAAGAGGCCATTTATGTTACAAATGAACAGCCCTCTCTAAATAGAGGGGGAGAGATATGATACCACCTATTTCCTTTCAAGGTTCCACATCCATTTGCACAATTCAGGTGACCCTGAGGGCACTGTTATACCTCCAAGTGGCCTCAATGACTCTCAGAGAGAGTGCTAATGACCAGATGACTGCAAGGAATATAAATCCTTCCATTCTTCGCCATTCAATCAGAACTGAAGAAGTGTCTTGGATGTGAAGCGAAAAGCCTTCAAGGAAAAACAAAGGATGTCCAGTTGCCTTTTGAAAAAGCATGTTTGGGCAGAACTAAGAGTTAATAAAGAATAGATTTAGGGATATCAAAAAAAAATATTCCAATCTGAAATAAAATATCATTGTCTCTAATACAGTCCAACAAGAAACATTTCTTGGCAAAGGTAGATGACAAGAAAACAAAGACAACAAAAATCTGCTATGAGTCTCTCTAAGACTTTGATAGTCACATCTTTGGGGGAAATTTGAGAGTCGTGGTTTTAAATAGCACCAAGCCATTCGTTTTACCATACTTAATGTGTTTTGTTTTTTTCACAGCACTATTTGAGATATTAATCAGTAAAAAATGCAGATCATCTGGCCTCTGAATCAATCATCTGTCTTACACATCTTACACTATCATACAGTGAATATGAATATGAATAAAGATTGACTGCTTTCAGCATTCTGGAAAAGAAAATCCATGCACTCTATTGAATCCCAGAGTAAAATAATGAAGGAGGGGTCAAGAATAAGACAGCCTTTTCTGCTTCTTATTATTTTATTTAGGTTACATAATTTCCATATAACATGAACTTCTGAGCTCATACTTGTTTATTTGTGTTCTGAATCATATTAACTGAATTATAATAGACATCGTGAGCAGTAAATATATCAGTTAGAGAAACTTGGATTCCATCTTTTTCTCAATCTGGTATATCCTGTAGATGAGCTAGTCTTCGATCTCCATAATTTTCCAGTCAACACATTTATTCAAGAAAATATTTAAATAAAGTTTAAGGGGTTCAATTCTGAGAGGCTTTCTTTACCTTTATCCCCTTTTTAATCTGACCATTGTCTAGGCTGTATCTCTTCCTCCTGTCTTCCAAGGTTTTTCTCACAGCCCATTACATTTAGGTGGCCACTATATCAATAATAACCAGATGCTGGGTCCAGCATGTTATACTGAGAGGGATAGATTAATCTAGCACAGATGTATGCAGAGTAAACATTCATCTCCTAACTGTGCCATACATGGATAAACTGATGTCTGGCCCTTGCATGCCACCAGCAATCCATTGGCTGGAAAAGCCAAGTACTAACAAACTTTGCCAGAACTTTAGATACTAGCAATTGCTTGACAATGCTCAAGACTAAATCTGAGAGGACATTTATTTAAATAAATAAACAGATGCCTGGTTTTATGGCAACTCCTCTTCAAATACACACACACACACACACACACACACACACACACACACACACACACACAAAGTTTTCGCGGGTACTTACATGTATGGCCTTCAGCTTTGTTCGGGTATTTTCCCACGTTTTTTACAGTGTAAAAGTCTGACTCACAGACGGACACAATACAGAAGCCTGATGATGGCAGATGAGATTCTGCTGAAACGTTGCTACAACTTTAAAAGCACCACTACTATGACGTGGGAAAATACCTGAAGAGTTTGCACATTCATTTCATCTTTTGGCCATACTATCATATAACTGGAACTTACTGAAATCCGAATTTAAAGTTTAGGTGGAGCTGCAACTAAAATAAATAGTTAACCACTGAATTGTTACTCATGTAGCATATTACAGTTTTATGCAGGGGCTCGATGGCTCAGCAGTTAAAGATACTGAGCTTGTCAAAGCTGACAACCAGGGTTCGAGACCCGAGCGCCACATGACAGGGTGAGATCCTGTTCTTGCCCTCAGTTTCTGCCTACCTTACAGTTTGAAAGCATGCAAATGCATGTAGATAAATAGGTACCACTTCAGTAGGAAGGTAACAGTGCTCCACGTGCCTTGGCATATAGTCATGCTGCCCCCATGACCACAGAAGTATCTTTGGACAAAGCTTAGCTCCCTTGGCTAAGAAACAGAGATGACTACTGTGCTCTAGAGTTGGACATGACTGGACGGGGGAAACCTTTCCCTTTAGTTTTACACATGTCAAAATTTTACTGAAGACGGACTGATTAATTTATATGGTGTATAAATTAACATAAATCACAGTGCCTCTTGAAGTTCACTTAGCCACTCTTCTCTCCTGAAATATGGTTTTTGCATAATATTATTTGCCATTTATAAATTGTAAGGAATATACTACATTTTTTTCCAAAATATGGACAAAGAAGTTCTGTCCTGAAGGGTGGATGAATAACCTAATTTCCCAAACATGATTTCTGGCATATATATAACAACAGAGGACCTCTACTATCTGTGTCACAATAAAAATCACATCATTTCACATTAAAAGAAATCAACCCTCCTGAGATCACTTGTCATAACATTGGGAAAAGTACAAGAAGTGGGAAAGATCAGATCTTACAAGAGCATTTGACACGTTCCCCAGGATTTGTTTTCTAATTAAACTGTTTGTTTAAGTTCAGCATGAGCTCTTGTCAGTGGGTGTGCTCCTGAGTATATACAGATTGCTAAAAGAATACAGGTAGTCCTCAACTTATGACCACAATTGAGTCCAAAACTTATGTTGCTTAGTGAGATTATATTAGTTATATTAGTAACAAGGTTGTTAAGTGAATGGCTTCCCCATTGACTTTGCTTGTCAGAAGGTTGCAAAAGGTTGTTATCACATGACCCTGGGACACTGGATAATGTCATAAATGTGAGTCAGTTGTCAAGCATCCAAATGTAAATCACGTGACCATGAGGATGCTGCAAAGGTCATATGTGTGAGAAATGGCCATAAGTCACTTTTTCCAGTGCTGTTGTAAACTTCAAATGGTCACTAAGTGAACTGTTGTACGACGAGGCGTACCTGTACTGAGAAATTAGGCAGCAGACAATCCCACTGAAAAGGAAAATGTAACCTAGGATAGTTGTCTTGGATGAAGAGTGTGACTTAGTTCAGCTTTCAATGAACGTTAACAGATATTCATTAGAGTAGAAATAAAGAAAGATAGATTGAATAGTAAATGCATTGGATAGGAAATCTTCAAGAGAGGGGAGAAATAGAAAATGCCTTTTTTTGCTGTTATTTTAAATAGGGACTCATTTAATTAACAATAGTCTGAGATAGACATAGAGACATTGTATAATGACTTTCCTTCGTTTATCTCTTGCCATTTGCCCTTGTGACCAAAAGAACATGCACCCACCCACCCTTTATGCCATGCCAGTAAAACTCTTGTGTCATTTACCTTTAATTGGGCAAAACAGTGCTTCATAGGGCTGCAGTTTTTGAACTAAGTACTTCTAATGGGCTAACTTACAGAATGCATCCAAAATCTGCGACCCATGACTCCCAAGGGAATGAAATTTAGGAAAATTGTAGATGCTTCAGTGTTACTAGCTACTGCTGCATTGCTGTGCCTGCTGCTGCAGTCTTGTGAGGTTCTTTTTCAACATTTCATGGCAGTTTTCCAGCCATTCTTGCAATCCCCCACTCCTTCCCTGACTTAGCAGGAGCCCCTTACCTGTCTACTGGGAAGGGAAGGGAAGGTTAGGGAAGGGAAGGGAGATTTCTGATGCTCCCTGCTAGATTCCCAAAAGGAAACTCAATGGGGAAGCCAGGAGGAAATTGAAGAACACTCCTGATTCCACTGCTTTTTTGCCATTGGTCCTTCTGTTTTTCTCTGTAATAAAAATATATCTGAAATGATGACCAAACAGGGTAAAGGATGTCCAGTAGATTTATACAACTGCCCATCTTGCAATAATAATTCTGAGTAACTAACAGAGCATTAAAAACTCACAATACAACATAATATATTTTTAAAAGAACACATAAATGACACTCAAGGACAACATCAATCCTCATTAAACCACAGATTGCCTGATGGGCTCCACTAATCTCTTGACCACCAAGTCTGGGGAAATATCTTTTTTTTTTTTACGACTTTCTGAATTGCCAGCAGAGTTGGAGGCCACCCATTCTCAAATAGACTATATAGTCTTGAATAGAAACTGATACCACAAATACTCAGAGGACGGCTGGAAACAGCTTTTTCAAGGCACTGGATATGCAGAACAAGGGCAGAAAAACAATTCAGGAAAAAAAAACCCAACAGCAGCCTCAAAATAGAAGACTGCAATGATAATGGCAAGGACAGAAATGTGAGCTAAAGTGGAATATGAAACATATCCAGATAAGGTCCCTGGATCAATATTTCCAAATATGTCCCAACTCTTGAAACAGATGGTTGTTTCAGTGAGAAAACACTATTTTCATTCTGTCTGGCCTTGGTCAAAGCTGTTTCTTGCACCCAAAGAGACTATCTCCTGCCATGGTTGATAGACTAGCTAAAGCTCAATGACACCACATTTTATCTAATTAAATGACATTCCAATTAGCTGATTTGTTTGCAGACATCCTTAATTTAGTAGAAATCTAAAAATACTGGGATATTTCTAACAAGAGGCCTTCACTAAAAGTGCTATAATTGATAGGTTTGCTGTTTTCTCTGAAGGGCTCGAGTAAGCTTTTCAATGCTAAATTCCATAATCACATTCATCCTTGGAAATTAGTTTTGCGAAACCACACATTTAGCTCGTGCTGAGAAATCCCATTTTAGTCATTTTAAACATAATT
The DNA here is from genome assembly GCF_049901735.1 of Notechis scutatus. Lineage (NCBI taxonomy): Eukaryota > Metazoa > Chordata > Lepidosauria > Squamata > Elapidae > Notechis > Notechis scutatus. The sequence goes on along the minus strand of NC_142010.1, from coordinate 188,519,717 downwards.
TATAATGCATAAACTAAATTAGCTTTTGTCGCTAAGCTAGCACATTTTCACACACACCCCTTTAATTTTTATCTCTTAATATATTTTTGACCTTGAAAACGGTAATGTCTGTTGGATATTGAAGCCTCCGAACAAAGGAAATCATTTTTATTCCATCACTATGGTTACACTTTTCTTCTGTCTCAGGCGCTGAACCACTCAGAAAGTGTTGAATCTGGATTCCTCAGGAGGCCAAAAGAAATTTCGCATAATATCATTTAGTTCTGATTAAATGGAAACAAACACACACAGTGGAACTTGGAGTATAGCAAATTATCACGATATGGTTCACCCTGCAGATGAGTGGCAATTGACAGCCAAGGCCACCATCCTATGAATTGTGATCCCTTATGAATTGCGTTTTTCCAGCCGCCAGCTTGTGGGCCCGAGTTTGAGTCAACTAGTGCTACCAGGCTGGTGCGTTCCGGGAGGAGGGCTCAACGCATTGTTTAATTTCTTTTCACACAGTGAAAACAGAGAAAATTAAGAAACATGGCTTCTCTTCAAGACCGAGGATCAGTTTATTTACACAGAACAATGGGAGGCACCTATAAATACAAAAAAACCAACCCCAACTTATTTTATTCAATAAACAAAGATAAAGATCCAGCCATTCCTAGCCGACATGAAAAGCGCAGGCTGTTTTCTGATATAAGACACGTCTTTTCAGAAATGGTACAATGTTGATTCAGGTTCTTTTATGGTGGCATCAGTCTGAATACAAAGTACCACATTCTTCCAATCAGTTCTATCAGAGCAACTCCTTCAACTCCATGCATTACATCTGAAGGAAATATGAAATGATTACATCTCTCTCTTAAAACAGACCCTCCTTCACGCTGTTCTTTGCCTGCCTTGAAGAAATCATATCCTGTGGTTTAAGAGGTATCAAATATTTATGCAGGCTTATACAGAAGAAACATTTTGTTTCTCACTCCCCCCTCTATTTTTTTCTTTCTTTTTTTAAGGTCATTGAATCATGGAGGGAAATTATTTGCAAACATTGAGAAGCGTTCGGCAATCTGGATGTGAAGATTTGTTGAAAAGAAGGTGAACAAAGCAGACCAACAGAAAAACACAGATGTAAGTCTGGGTTCACACATAACACCAAACCATAGTTAGCTGTAATGGTCCATTTTTTTAGAAGTACATGGTTTGCTGCATATCATGGTAAGCCATGGTCCATATTTATCAATAAGAATGACATGATTTTTAACAATGTTTTTAATTGTTTTTTCCACCAGTACAAGTCATATTTACATTTTTAACAGCATTTGACATCAACATATGGTATTATTTTGCATCTTCTATCATCAATGCATTTATATATATCAACTCTAATTATTTTCATCATTTATACTTATTATTACACTCTATCTTTATCTATCATATCTACATACCATACTCTTAAGGTCTCTTCTACATAATTTTCACTTTTCATACCTTGTCGTTATTTTGTAACCATTCGTATCATCTATGCCATATTGAGTAATAATCGGATTCTTCTTTTTCCTTCATTTTTAGTGAAAGCATACTCATTTCTGCACAATCTGTTAGTTTTTGTAGAACTAAATCTTCTGTTGGTATATTAGGCCCTTTCCACCTTTGCGCATAAGCTATTCTGGCTGCTGTTAATATGTGTAAAATTAGATATTTTATCTTTTTTTGGTAGTAGTCTTTAATTATTCCCAATAAATAGAGTTCTGGTCTGAGTTCAATTTGGTGTCCAATGATTCCTTGTATCCAATCTTTAATTTTGTTCCAATAGATCTTGGCCTTGGGGCATAGCCACCACATATGGTAGAAGGTACAAGAATGACATGATTTATACAGTATACTAAGCCAAAACTAAACAAATTGGGATATTGCCAATAGCCAAATTATATTGGCAACAAGTAGAAGTGGATTTCCCTTTTTAGCATGGCTGAACAAATCTATATGGCATTTTTTTTTCTACATGCAGCTTTTAAAATTCTTCCCTAGAGAATGTTTGTAATCATAGAATTGTATTTGCTGCAAAGGAAATCAGAAGGTTCTTCTTTCTGTGTCTTTTAATTTTTTCTTTCTGCAATTTCTCTTTTCTTTTTCCCCTTTTCTCTCTTTGTTCTCTTTATACTGTATTTGTTTCTGATAGTTTTTATGGTCTCAGATTTTTTTAATTATAAATTACACACACACATAAACACACATATGTTTATGGTATGTGTGTGTGAATATGTAGACATTCCACTTATTTCAAGTCAAAAATATGAGCCAAACAAAAATCATATTGTGGAAATCAATAGGTATCACTAAATACAGTTATCAATAAATGGATATAATAGCATTACAACTAAGCCCCTTTTGTACAAAGTGCAATACATACACAGAGAGTGCAGGGTTTTGAACATAAAGTTTCTTGCCATCTTGGAAGTTGTAATTCTGCCCCACCGTAGTGATAACAATGGTGCTCAATTGAATACTAAGGGATTTGAACTCTAAAATGTTGAGCTTTTGATGAGAAATAATATGAACGAGACTAATGACATATTGTAGTTCAATTTGTAGATCAATTCACATTTCTTTGGTGTGAGTGTGTTTTGATGCAAAAAGTTATCATTCATTAAAAGAAAATGTGCAGTAGCACTGTGTTTATGATGGGTGATTAATATTGAATTTTAATCTTTAGGGTTATTTGTACTGATCAATTATTATAATAACAATCTGTAAACTATCTAAGTGATGAACACTTTTAGAGATTTTTGAAATGTCCCCATTGTTAAGCTGAACACAAAGAACACTCATTTCAAAAGACCTAAAAAAACATTGGTAACTATTTGTCTATGGAGATTATCAGTCATCCAGTCATTGTTGTCCCAAAGGTGCTTTTTTTCAAGAGGAAACTGGATTTTCTAATTTTTATCTGAAGATGTTTCACTTCTTATTCAAGAAGTTGGATCCATTGGTCACCACTTCAACTTTCATAGTAGGCAGGACATTTAAATTGTATATGTACCTACGCAAGAACAATTTGTGCACACAGCATATTTTTGACCTGGCTTTAGATATGTTAAGATCTAACTCCCAGACAGCACAATCATTGCAATTGTAATCCTAACACATCTCAAGGGCACCCAGTTGGCAAAAACTCATCTACTCTACAGGTAGTCCTTGAACACAATTGAGCCCAAAATTTATGTTGCTCAAGGAGATGCTCATTCAGCAGGTTTTGCCCCATTTTTCACCTTGCTTGCCCTAATTGTTAAGTGAACCTCTGAAGTTGTTAAGTTAGTAACATAGAGTTGTTAAGTAAATCTGGATTCCCCATTTACTTTGTTGGCCAAAAGGTCACAAAAGGTGATTCCAGGATTCTGTAACCATCCTAAACATGAACCTGTTGCCAAGCATCCAAATTTTGATTACAGGACTGTGGGGATGCTGCAATGGTCATAAGTGTGAAAAACAGTCATACTTACTTTTTTCAGTCTGGTTGTAACTTCAAACGAATAATTGTAAATTGAGGACTACCTGTATCTCATTATTTCATTACTATTTGATTATTCATTACACAATGAACAGAGAAACGATGTATTAAAAAGCAAGCCATGAGAATATGTGTGGGGTGTAGCAATAGTGATCAGAGCTGTCATTGCAAGGAAGGAATCACAAACTAGTATATCTCCAAATGAGCAGAGTTAACATCATAACCATAACAGAAGAATGGGAACTAATCCATTTGTTCTCTGGGTGGCTGCTCCTTGCAAGACCTCAGGATAGCTCAGAACTCAAGGAGATTAAGGGAAATCATCCCAGTCTCAAGTGTGGTAGAATCATTTAAAGCAGTGGTTGCCAACCTTTTTTTCACCCCGCACCCCTAAAGAAATTTCACTCGAACCTCGCACCCCCTGAAATTTAGACTTTAGGAACTACTGAACGCGTTAAATATATGGTAGGATTGAATCTTTTCAGCTATGTATGTGACGGCCACTAAATAACGATACTTAACTCTAAAATGAAAACAAAGTTAATCCATTGCATAATAAATAAAAATGCCAACATATAGCCAATATCCTATTATTTACCTGGACTTTTCTCGCACCCCCTGGAATATCGTCTCGCACCCCCAGGGGGTGCGAGGACCCCAGCTTGGGAACCCCTGATTTAAACGATACCCACTTTGCAAAACCCATTTTTAATCACTTTTAGAAATTACTTATTTAACTATCTTAAGGTTAACAGAGATCTTCAATGCAACATGTTTGCAAAGCTACCTGCTGAGTTTTACCTTCATTCCAGAATTTTTAAAAAAATTGACTATAAGCTTAAGAATTTAAAGAGTTTGAAATAAATGGCAAAAAGCTAAATAAGATTTTAATTCAAGAAAGTTGTAAATGAATTAAGGGTCTAGATAAATTTGAAATATAGGATTTTGGGTGTGAAATTTTGGAAATAATTATATAAGCAAACAGCTTCCTTGTGGAAACTAAATTGTTTAGTCTACTTTAAGTCAATATAGAAATCCTAAACTTTGAAAACTACAGGGGATTAAAGAATCCAGTCATAAATGGAAAAAGAAGAGCGAGCAAGAGCGAAGCTTGTTTTTGTCTATGATCAACATGAAGACAAAATGACAAAAAATGGTATGACATTTTAAAGAATGAGGAGAGCAACCAGCAGAGTGTTAGGCAAAATGTCTGCTCGACTAGACTATGTCCAAAAGGTGTAAAATAAAAAATGATACCTTGGAAAGTCTACAAGACTTTTGGAATTTGTTCCAAAGAATTGGAACAAATTTCATGTGATGCATAAATATTAGAATATCAAGAAATTGTTGAAATACTAAAAATAAATAAAAAATGTCCATTATAAGGCAGAGATGACAGTTAAAGTGGAAATAAAATTAATAAACCAAGAGAATGACCTGGATAATGACTTCTTCCTAGCTTTACAAAAGAGATTTGCTAAAGCCTCAAATAACTCTTTGAGATGGAAAAAATAAAAACCAAAAAAAGAACAAATCCTTTTTGAGCATAGATCAAGTTTACTAAAAGCAAAAAGAAGGAATACAAAGTGGGTTTGTTTGACCGGTTAAAATAAGACACATTTCTATAAAAATCTGTGAATTATTCCTGGACTTTTTGCTGACAACAGGACTGAAATGTTAAAAATGTATGGATTGATGGGTTAGGGAAAGAAGAGATACTTGCATGTAACTTTATAGGTTCTTTTTTATTCATTGTAATCCAATGAAATGTCAGAAAGAAATAATATATACAGGGGCTCGGGACTCTGCCTGTCTATCATCCAACTGGAGGAATATTTCTCAAAATAGAAAAGAATGGGACCAAACTGGATGTGGGGAGAGAAATCAACCAAAGAAAGATCAAATGCAAAATTGGCTGGTTCTAGTAGGAGAGAGAAAAATTCAAGGGGGGAGAGAAAAATTCAAGGGGGGAGGAGTTCTTGATGCAAACCTGTGGGAGATGCAGTTGGACCGTCGCTGATTATACTTAAGCCCTCTCCTTCCCAGTCATGTGACCCTGAAATGTCTACCCTCTGATTCGCAGTGCATATGCACAAGCTCTCGTAGATACAATATGAGGGGAGAGCGCAAGCTTAAATGCAACAAATGCACCTGTACCCTGATTTGTTCCTTTCACACATAACACACACAGAGAGAAGTAAGGTATCTGATTTGAAGACCCTGAACATACACACACACACAACAATTTATGTCGCTACTCAAAAGGAACTGCCAACTGCCAGAAAAGAGCCATACACTGCAAAATTTCCCAACATTATCCATTTGATTTTTGTCTGCTTTTTTCTATCTTCTGTCTCTCAAAGAGATGGTTGGTGTCCAACTGCCATGAGAACTCTTTTAATTGCTTTCTTGAAGAGGTTCCCTAAATTTAATATGTAGCTGCCTGACCTATCCTTGTCTCTCCCCCCAGGAATCATTGTTTGAGACACAAACTTTAATTTGGAAATTATGCAATGGACAATATGAATCAACATGAAGTATGACATAAAACGATAGAAAAATCCCTGTATCAAAATTATATCAACTAAAAATGCAATGGGTTCATGAAAATACTACTAAGAAAGTTCCTGGTTCATTTCTGAGAATTATTTAGAGTGTATTAACTAAGAAGAGTTCGACCGAAACAGCTCCTGTTACGTAAGAGGTTGCAACTGGGGAAAGAATTTGATCTAGCAGTTCAAGAGCTAGAGTTGAATTGGGGAGACCTGAGCTGCAACCCTACTTTAAGCGTGATAACCTGCTAAGTGGCACTGGGCTAGCCACTCACTCTCATTCTTCAAAAGAAGGCAAGGGCAAACCACTTCTGAAAATGTTATTAAGAAAAAGGCATGGGCTTGTCCATGGAGTTGCCATGAATCAAGACTGACCAGAGGGCATAAAAATAAAGATACAATGTTAGGAAAGGCTCCTGCTGGAGACCAGGTGAACTGACATTTCTAGGTCAACTTGTATTAGATTAGAAATAAATTACTTTCATTATATATTCTAGTCATGCCTAACCTTGAGCGTTTCCCAATACGATCAGATTGCAACTCTCTATTCTACTCTTGCATAACCTTGAGTGTTCCACATGCTATTAGATTGCAAGTCCTATCACTCTTAGCTAAACTGGCCATTGGCCAGGAGAGATAGAAATCATTAACCAACATCATTTGAGGATGCAAAATTAGAGGAGGCTGTATCCTATAGCTTCATTTTGGCCAATTCTTTCCAAACTGCGCTCAAAATGGAGTCCACAAGATCCCCCCCCACTCTCCACCTGAGAATTATTAGCAAGACTGTCCTAAACAAAATCATTAAACAGACTCATGTGAACTAAATTGAAATCACTGTTAGTTATAACCAGTATGTTAGGTAATAAAATATCACAATGCTCTTGCTCAGACTTTTGTCCAGCTGTGCTTTCCTATTTTTCCATGCCTGCCTACTTCCACCATTTTAGCATTTGGTGTTCATTGAGTAGATTCTTCCTTCCCCAATGTTTTAGCTGTCCCACCATTTTTTGAAGGGGTGGGGGTGAGGTGATGTTCTTCTATAAAGTTTGGTGCTCCACTAGCCCTGCTAGCATTTTCCTCGGTGTCCATTGATATGATTGTCTTTGGGATGAGTCTCCTTCTCATGTTTGAGAAATAAATTTTCAAAGTAGAACCTTCACAGTTTTGTGATGTATCTAATTAGGGTACAGTATTTGGGGTCAAACAATACCATTACAGTATCTCTTTTTATTGAGCTTATCTCATTGAGTTTCTCAAAAATACCTTGTGGGATACTATTGGACTATTAAAGTGTAATCTATATTGCTTTATGTTCATAGATTTTTTGGAGAAAACAGGACTAGAAAGGTATGAATTTTCAACGTATGGAAAAGGAAAACATGTATTCAGGCTCTCTGTAATTAAGCCTTCCCAATATCAACAGTGTAAGTGGTAAACATTCAAAATGTCCAAACTTTAAATTAAAAAAAAAAACCAGCCATCCTCTCATCAGTTACATCTCTTGAGAAATCAGATAGATAGATAAATCAATGAGATAAACTGAGCATGTCCTTTTTAGTGTATTATTTTCCCGCAAATTCTTCATGAACACAGTAGGGAAAAGCTGCATTCCTTAGCCAAAGTTATTGCAACGTGGGCTCATGAGAAATTAAAAAGTAAATAATATTCCTCTTGCAAAACAGAAATCAAATAAAATAGAAAGGCTGTTTAAATGGAAGAAACAACCTACCTTACGCCACTAGCTGTACCTTACAGAAAATAAGCAAAGCTACAAAATAATTTGGCCTATGAAAATAATTACACACAAAATAATTACAATCTGGGTACCTGAGGGTCTACTGTTATGTAAAAAATAATGAAACCATCAATAATCATTTATATCGGATGTGGTTTTAATTGTTTGATCTATTTTTGCAGTTAAAATGTATTTTTCTTTGGTTGTTCTCCTTCAGCTTGATGAAATGAAGCTCACTTTTTCCCCAAAGTGGAGGAGCTTCTGATAAAATCCTGGGTTAGTGGTGCGGCTGTCCAATGGCTGGCAGCTTCTTTGAATTGCCACAGCTAGGTGAAGGCCCCAAAGAAGACATCTTATGAGCACCATATCTACAGGATTTTGTCCAGCTCAGAAGATCTCAGAATGTATGAGCAGCCAGAAAGCTGCAAATGATGGAGCACCATGCAAAAGAGTAAAACAAAACAAAAGCAAAAAAATAAAGTTAAAAAATACAAATATCCTGAAATTCGAAAGGAATGTTTCACTCACCTAGAAATGAAGGCAGAAAAACCTCTTTTCTTTTGTAAGGAAAGAGAATAAGACTAACGCAGAGTTTGTTTTGGGGTAGCCAGTATGTTCAAAATGGTAAGTTTGGGGCCATTGATCTCCACCATGAGAGCTCATGACAATAGCTTGCATTTGTTTGTGAAGAATAACACTGAGGCAGACTCAAGCTAGAGCAATCTTATATCTTCCAATGGGAAATATGATCCCAACTTGGCTGGAGGCATGCAGAAAAGGTGTCATATCACAACTGGCCAAAGGTTCTCCATTTTTGATAGGTAGCATTTATTGTCATTTTTTACTTTTTATATATTATACTAATTTTATATATTAATCACTGTCCATCTTGAATACATATCGGAAGGAAGAAGCTTGAGAATTCACAAGGTTGATACTGTATGGAACAAAACTGTGGCTGAATCTGGATGTTTTGCTTCAGGTACCATGAAGCCTCGTCCCAGAAGGTAACAAGATGTGTAGTGTCCCAGACAATACTGCAGACTCTGGTCAAGCATCGCTTAAATGCCAGACGTGAACTGCCAATAATCTTTTCTGCTGTCCTCACCACTCTGCACCACTTTCCTGTCCGAAGCAGTAACACTTCCAAACCAGACTGTAATGCAATATGACAAGATGGTCTCAAACATCCCTCTATAACAGGGGTGTCAAACTCACAATGTCACGGCAGTGTCACATGATGTATCGGAACTTTTTTCCCCTTCGCTAAAGGGGAGTGTGACATATCTGGCCCGCAGGCCGGGAGTTTGACAGTCCTGCTCTATAGAAAGTGGTAAGGACAGGGGAAGGAAGATGTACTTTTCTCATATGATGTAGAAAATGCAGGCGCAGCTGCGACTGCTTTACCAGTGTCTCACTATTGAGCCACCAAGCCAACCTACTGCACACCCAGAAACTTAATGCTGCTAACCACCTCCACAGGTGTATCATTTTAAGTAAGTAGTCCATCAATCAGGTGTGTGGAGAGGAGCTCCAATCCTATGTATTTACTAAAATGGAACCTGCAGGGATTCAGTACCCAACCTGCAGAAACTTCCTTAGGTAGTTCACTTCAGTTGGAGGAGCTAAGAAACCTGGCCTAGCCAGACAAATTTCTTCAATATCAATAAAAAATATTTGGTGGAATGGAGAAGAATGTATAGTTTTTCCTCTTGATTTCTAATGTGGAAAGGATGATGAGGATTCCCTTAGGCAGAAACATTTAAGGATTGTAATGGAAAGTGACTAAGATTTCTTTTAAAATGAGATAAGGAGATATGGAGCCTATACTATCTGCAAGTGGGCCATTTTTTATTTTTTTTACACTAATCAGAGTTAACTCCTGACAACTGTATGAACAAGTCCATGCAGTCTCCTAGGAAACATTTTCAGAAGTGGGTTTTCCACTGTCTCTTCCTAGGATTGAAAGAGTTTGGTTTTCATGCATAAGAACAACTAGAACTCAGATCTCCTGTTCCCAGTTCAGCATCTTAAACAAACTGATCCCTCCCTCCCTCCCTTCCTTCCTTCCCTCCTTCCTGAAAATGTTGACTTCTGGCAACTGCCTGGCAGTTTTCTTGGCAAGATTTCAGAAGTGGTTTGACATTGCCTCCTTCTGACACCTGGCCCAAAATCACCCAGCTGGCTTCATGTCGAAAATGGGACTAGAATTCACCATCTCCCACTTTTGGCCAGGTGCCTTAATTGCTAAACAGACTCGCTACATTTTCATAAACCCTGAGATGGATGTCTTTTTTATTGCTGCTATCGATCTTCAGAATGGACCCAAGCATTCAACATGTTTTGTCAGATCCACCAAATTCAATTTGGAACTAGCCTTGAACAAGCTATGTTAGCATCGCTGGTTAGGATTCATTCATCAAGCATTAAAACTCCTGACATCCATGTTCAATGGCCTTATCTCCACCTTTCAGGGTAACAGCTGCCAATCAGTGTTGGCTGGATTGGGTTACATTAGTATTGCTAATTAATATGAGACAGCAACAATAGGGTCATGAATTTGGCAATGGATATTCCCCCTGGGATTTATTTCAGAAATACAGGCCAAAATGTGTGACTCTTTTTTCCTATCCAAACTGCAACCCCCTTTCAGGCATATATGATCCAACCAAGAAGCTGAAGACTTTGAATCCATTTCTTTCCCTCATTTTTCCTTCCTTTAAGTTTCTACTCATTATACTGTAAATTAGTTTGAAAATCAGCAGACTTCCTATGTGGGCTGAGAGTGAGAACAGTCTCAAGAGAAACCTTAATGGCAATTAACATAAAGGAAGATTTTTGTTAAAATGTCAGGATATTTTTCCTCCTGTGATGTGGAATAATAATATTTTCTGTCAACATGATTTATCTCTTCATAGACAAGACATTGGGACCAATTCTCATGGCAAAAATGGTCCTATGCAGCCTTAATCAAGGTTGAACAAACCAGGGTTTTTTGCCATTCTTTGTTAGTTTCACATGCATTCCATCTAAGACCATTCTAACCTGCACAAACTGCAAATAATAATATAAATAGCAAAAACGAGTTAATTGATTGGGGTGATTTTGCAAGATGCTTTTTCCCTCAAGCATACAGTTCTGCACACATTCATGAACCAAAGACAAAACTGAAAAATTAGGAAATATGTAAATTACAAACAGCAAAACTTTGCAAAATGTAAAAGTATGAATTAGGTAAGTGTTAAGTTTGGAGAATGAGGAGACCAGACATCTGACCAGTGACTTCAACTCTTTAATAATAACAGGAATCAGAATGGAACAGAGCAATGCTATGGGCAGCAGTAACCCTTTTATAGGGTTAGCTGCTGCCTTATTAACCAATGAAACTGCGAAACAGGTTCCAACTACTGACCAATAAGGACAGTCCCAAAAGTAACCAATCAGGGACTGGTTCTGGCCCAATCCCAAGTTGTTGTATAAGGACCAATCAAATGTGCAGGTTTTCAACCCCTAATTTGCATTTAGGTTATTCACTTTTATTGATTCACAACACCCCTCCCCCTTGGGTTCCGTTTGAGGGGAGCTGTGATAAAATCTCAAGATAGGCAGGCCGCTTGGTCTGCCTGGAAGATTTTCGAGGCTCCACCGGGTTTTGTCCAACGTCCGGTTCCGTGGAGCGTTTGGATGACCATTGTTAATTTCTATTTCGCTGCACGGTGATTCCGTGCTGCATTCACTGTGGATGCCTCTGCTGCTGCGTGTTTCTTCGGGGTTTTGCAGTTCGTTTTCCCTTGTATTAAAGTTCCCTGGCGACATGAACTCCCTCCCCGCTTCACGTTCCGGTGCTTCGCTGGGCTGTAGGGCTCCCGTTGACCCGCTATTAGTTGTATCAAAGTCAATTCCCTCGATACTCCCTCCCCCTTGAGTTGTTGAACTGGGAAGGTCATGGCCGCTGGGTGATAATCTCGATCGGAGTTGGTCTATGTGGCGTTTCCACACCCTCCCATCGTCTGTTAGCAAGCGGTAAGATCTAGGCCCGGTGAGGTGGGTAACGGTTGCGGGTATCCATAACGGGTCGCCGGAAAAGTTTTTGGCAAAGATTAAATCGCCTACCTTAAATTCCCGGCATTTGCTGCTGGAGCCGATAGGTTTTTCTGGTGCGAAAGCGGGTGGAGTCGGTCCAGGTGCGATCGTATTTTCCACCCCATGAGAAGTTCAGCGGGTGTTTTGTTGGTCACGCTGTGAGGCGTGATGTGCTGCAATAAGAGGATTCGATTGATTTTCTCGCCGATGTTGCCAAATTCCATTTTATGCAGGGTCTTTTTCACAAATTGTACCATGCGTTCTGCACGTCCATTCGCCGCAGGGTGCGCGGGCGAGGTCAGCGCATGGCGGATGCCCCGATCAGCCAGATATTGTTCAAAGGGCAATGCAGTGAACTGCGGGCCATTGTCCGAGACCAACACGTCCGGAAACCCGCGTGGCAAAGAGTCTGTTTAATTTATTAATAACTGAGTCGGTTGTAGTTGTGTGCATTCGATGAATCTCGAGCCAGTTGGAATAGGCGCGACAGTAATCAGGAAAGTGTGACCTTTGGTAGGCCCCGCAAAGTCAATATGAATACGGGACCACGGTCCCCTCAGCGCTTCCCATTCGGTTGGGCTTGCTTTCGGGGGCGTTGCTGACGTCCTGGCAGCGTTGGCACGTAGCGACCCAGGCCTCGATTCTTTTGTCGATTCCCGGCCACCAAGCGTAGCTGCGTGGCGAGTGATTTCATCCGCACAATACCCGGATGTCCCTCATGCAATACCGCCAGCACAGTCTGTTGCAATTTGGCAGGGATTACGACTCGATCGCCCCCACAAGATACAGCCTTTTTGGGAAAACAGCTCGGTTTGGCGGGCTTTGAAGGGTGCCCATTCAGGTGCAATTTGGTCCGTCGGCCACCCCCGCTCAACCCAGCGCAGTATGTGTTGCAGAACTGGGTCACGCTTGCTTCAAAAGCAATGTCTCTAGCCGTCAAGGGTGGTGCCTGTAGAGCTTCAATCTGTAGTGTTGAGAGGGTTGGGGCTGGATCCACAACAGCGCCTGGGAGCGGTGTTCTGCTCAATGCATCGGGCATGGAGAATCGATTTCCCGGGCGGTGCTGCAAAGTGTAGTTGTAGGCCGCCAGGAATTCAGACCAACGGGTCATTCTGGGGGACAATATATACGGGTTGGTTTATTACCCGCAATGATCCCCAGTAACAGTTTATGATCAGTGATTATTGTAAAGGCACGGCCATAAACATATTCGTGAAATCTTTAACTGCAGCAACAATAGCTAAAGCTTCTTTGTCCAGCTGACTATAATTGCGCTCAGCTTTAGCTAAGGTTCGCGAAAAAACGCGATGGGGGCTTCCGCTCCGTTTGGTAACACGTGGGCCAGAATTGCCCCAACCCCAAAAGGCGATGCATCACACGTGATAGTAAGCGGCAGAGTCTCGTTGTACTGCATAAGTACTGAATCAGAAGTTAGCAATTTCTTTATCTGTTGGAAAGCATGTTGTTCCCTTTTTCCCCAAACCCACGTTGCTTTTTTGTCTAATAGTCTATGCAATGGTTCAGCTACTGTTGCTTTGTGGGTAAAAACACATTATAGAAATTGATAAGTCCAAGGAACGCCTGTAGGTCTGCCTTGTTCCTCGGAGTGGGTGCCTTTTAATTGCCCGTAATTTGTCTTCGGTGGGATGAATTCCTTGGCTGTCCAGGAGGTATCCCAAAAATTCTACTTTTTCGGTACATAAGTGGCATTTATCTTTTTTTACTCTGAGGCCTGCATTTTGGAATCTTCGTAAAACCTCTCTGAGTCGTTTTTCTAGGGTGTCTTTGTTAGGTGTGGCGATGAGTACATCGTCGAAATATGGGACAACGCCTTTTATCCCTTGTAACAACCTTTCCATTAAACTCTGGAAGATTCCAGGGGCGACGCTTACTCCGAATTGGAGCCGGTTGCATTTAAAGGCGCCCTATGTGTTACGATCGCTTGTGCCTCGGCTGTGGTTGGGTCTACAGGCAATTGTTGATATGCCTGGGCTAAATCTAGTTTGGCTAAAACTTTTCCGCCGCCCAGAGAATGGAGTAAGTGTTGCACTACCGGTACTGGATAAGCACTTTGCTGCAGTGCGTGGTTTAATGTGGCCCGGTAGTCTCCGCAAATTCTTAGGGACCCATCAGGCTTGATTGGTGGCACTATGGGGGTTTCCCAACGGGCGTGGTCGGTGGGTTCCAGTACGCCCTGCGCTATCAGCTTATCGAGTTGTTCGTCGATTTTAGGCTTTAAGCGAACGGCACCCGACGCGCTTAAGGCGGATGGGTGCTATTTCAGGGTTCAAGTTAAACGAGATTGGGGTCCCCTTATACTTGCCTAGTCCGTCGCGAAAACGCCTTTGAATTCTCGCACGAGGTCTTCCTCCCAATCGACGCTTTGGCCTTGTGGACTCCGGCCACAGTGATTCCGAGTGGCCTGAACCATTGGAGGCCTAGAAGACTAGGCCTGTCGCGATCCACGACAGTCAGTGGTAGTGCGACGGTGCGGTCCTTGAATGAGACCTGAATCTGCGGACCCGACGACGGGGATTCGGTTGCCCTGATAGTCTTTGAGTATAACCCTTTGAGGGTTAAGGTCTTGGCGGCGAATCGTTGGAAGGAGCTGTTGGAGCGTTTTCCACGACACCATCGAGAGGGAAGATCCCGAGTCTACCTCCATCACGCAAGGTTTGTTTTCGATGGCAACCTTTACTCGGATTTTCCCAGCATCAAGGGATGTAGCGTGGCCTATGGTGATTGTTTGGTGGGTCTCTTCCCGCAGGGTTTCTTCACGCCTGGTGGAAGTGGTGGACGGTTTGTTTCTGTAGGAGTGGTTTAATTTTTTTCGGTGTGTGCCGAAGAATCCTGAAGATTGGCATTCGCCTGTCGGGGTTTGGAATTTTGTTTACTTCTGCAAACCTTTGCGATGTGACCTCGTCTCCCGCATTTCGGCAGAGCGCGTCGAGGAATTTGCAGCCGGATCGTGGGTGATTGGATCCACAACTGGCACACAGTCGAAAGGAGTGTTGTGTGGACTGGTCTCGCTCCGTTCGCAGTCGGTTGACCTCTTCCTCATCGCTGTCGGACGGGGACTCTAGGTCTTCATGGTGAGTTGATACCAGTTGTCTCTCTGAGCGAGGCGAGGTATCAGTGGTGAGTTTACGTAGCGGTGCGTTGGTGCGGCGCATTCGGGCTGCTGACTTCTTGGTTGCCTCTGCTGCCGAGGCTTCTTTAAGGGCATCGTTGAGACTGATGTCCCCCTTAGTCATAATTTTACTCTGGATCGTGCCGTCTTCTAGGCCCAGAACCAAACAGTCCCCGAGAGCTTCTTCTAAGTCCGCGAATCCGCAGAGGCCTCCAAGGTTTCGGAGGTCCGCGATGTAATCAGCGAGGCTTTTGCCTTTCTGTTGGTCCCTCCGGTAATATTCGTATCTTCTGACGAGGGTTGGCACCGTAGGTGCGTAGTGAGCCCGTAGTAAAGGCTCGAGGACGTCCCAGTCCATCTCTTTTACCTCTGCTGGCCTGGCAAGTGACTTTGCCATCTTAAACACGGTCGGGCCGCAGTGAGTTAGAAAGATAGCTCTTTTTTTCCCCGCTGTTGCATTTTTTAGGTTGTTGGTCTCCAGAAACATCTGGAACCGATCCATGTATGACTCCCAGTCTTCGGTCTCTGGGTCGAATGGAGCGGGTGGTACGACACCGCTGGCCATGCTGCCGTTGATGGTGCGTGATTAACCACGTGCTCTGTAGGTTGCTCTGTAGGTTTAGTCAGCTCTTCGGTCTCCGGATCCCATCCTCGTCGCCAGTGTTAAGTTTGGAGAATGAGGAGACCAGACATCTGACCAGTGACTTCAACTCTTTAATAATAACAGGAATCAGAATGGAACAGAGCAATGCTATGGGCAGCAGTAACCCTTTTATAGGGTTAGCTGCTGCCTTATTAACCAATGAAACTGCGAAACAGGTTCCAACTACTGACCAATAAGGACAGTCCCAAAAGTAACCAATCAGGGACTGGTTCTGGCCCAATCCCAAGTTGTTGTATAAGGACCAATCAAATGTGCAGGTTTTCAACCCCTAATTTGCATTTAGGTTATTCACTTTTATTGATTCACAACAGTAAGCTTGCCCAAAATGTGAGCATGTAGTTAAATAGCAACAGAGTAAGTATATTTTTGCCCAGCGACATAGCAGGATCACATTGACTTTGGCTGATCTTGAAAGCTATGCAAGATTAGCCTGTTTAATGTTGAACAGGAGATAATCAAGAAACCCCAGTCCACCTTGGGAAGTCAAAACAGCATTGCAAATAATTCCACTTTGCTGCAAAGGAGTTGTATGAAGTCACCAGACCACTGACTTAAATTGAAGAAGGATTTAATTTAAATACAGCTCACTGTTGGAATAGCAAACAGGTTGTACCCTGCTGGTTCAGCTTTAGCATTTTTTCAGGGGGGAGGAAGCATGACTGGCTGGGGAATTCTGGGAGTTGAAGTACAAATGTACTGAAGTTGCCAAGGTAGGACACTCTAGTCTATATTGTTCATGCAAATCATGATGAATGGGATTGACTATAATAGCATGGCTGAGTTTGTAGGAACTCAAAGAGATAGTTGGAGGTCTCAGTCTCATCCGCCAAAAACCTTTTTCTTGACCTATCCTGTTTTCCTGAAAATATGACCTACCCTGAAAGTAAGTCCTAGCTTGATTTTTACATGTGCACCCAATATAAACCCTGCATTAAATTCCCACCCACTCCAGGGTGCACAGGTAAAAATTAAGTTAAGGTGGGGATGGGGATGGAGGGGGTGGAACTGTCCTACTACTTATCTTTGGACAGTTGCAGCCAGGCCTCACATACCCCAACACCTGCCTTGCTGGCCCATTTCTTCTGCAGTCAGCAAGGCTTTCCTAAAGGCCTCTGTAGCTAATAACAGAGCCCCAGATCAATCTGGGGTCTGTTATTGGCTGCAGAGGCCTTCAGGAAAGCCTTGCCAGCTGCAGAAGAACAAGTTTTTGAAGGCCTGTGACAGTGAAAAGGAGGCCGGGGGCAATATGTGCAAGTGAGTGGATTACTTCCCCTGAAAATAAGACCAGATGTGTCTCCTGTCTTGGTATGTATAGTGACTTTGTAGTTATTGCCATCACTGTCTTTTTTTCTATGCTCAAATGGATATTAACTATAATTAATAATGGCTTTATTCTAGATGTTTTTGTGATTCATCAAGGCACTCCTGATTCTTGATAACTGCAGAAACAATTCCCATACAATGTTTTCAAAAGTAGTTTGCCATTGCTTTCTTCCTAGGGCTGAGAGAGAAAGAGATTGGTGCCAAATCACCTAGCTAGTTTTTATGAAAACTCATGGTATTCCAGTTTCTAATCTAGCACTTTTAATCACTACCCCAAATTGGGTATCTTTTTCATGTAGATTTTTCAAGATGTTTATTGACCATATTACTATTTACTGACATATCTTATTATTGGAACATCCCCAGATATGGGTGATCCTAAATTCCATAGCTGCTCAGTGTCAAGTGCAGGAAATCAGGAGTTCCAGGCAATACAAATGATGCTTAGTATATGCTAATTGTTCTCTATAAGAATCTGAACTACTAACTGAACTAAGCAAATTGGCGGTAGATAAAGGTCAATGGAGATCAAGGTGGGCTGGACTGAGATCTCTTGTGGACATGAAGGGATTTGAGACTGATGACATGTTTGACCTCTCCCTCAGGCTCTGCCTGGTCATCTATGAGTCTTGCTAAGATTGAGCTGAAAACTGTTTCTCCCACTCCAGACATTGAATAAAACTTACATGGCATCTTTGATCAGCCCAGATCAGAAGAATCTTACAAATGGTCCAAAGAAAATTTTATGCAGTTTGGGGGAGGGGGGGAATCTTATGTCTGTGAAATGGAAGGAAGGGAGGGAGGGAGGGAGGAAGGAAGGAAGGAAGGAAGGAAGGAAGGAAGGAAGGAAGGAAGGAAGGAAGGAAGGAAGGAAGGAAGGAAGGAAGGAAAAAATGACAGGAAAAACCAAATGTATGGCCCTATAAAGGATAAAACAAGACTTCATTCACTATTACTTTGTATAGATAGTATTACATTGAACTTTAAGGTAAGAGCACTCAATTTGTAGATAAATGTCTATATGATAAACAATGAAAATCACTAACCCTGACTCAAGCACAGCATTTGATACTCAGCCAAGCTCCCTATCCTTTTAAACATTGTCTTGGAAATAGCTCTTCCTCCTATCCTTCAAGGCCATTCTTCTTCCCTCTGTGCCTATCATCTATGCATCTAAATACAGTATATAATTCTAGAGATCTATCCTATTCTAGTTCACATTGCTTGGCAAGGATCGAGGTTGTAGAAATGGAACATAGATAGGAACTAGGTGGATATGCATCGATGCTAAAAGATATTGGATTAGAATACACATGTGGTTGGAAAAAATGACAAAACAACATATAGATTTAAAACCAGAGGTATTTTTATTGGGAATTTTGCCTGAAGGTTATAACAGAGAGATAACATATTTGATTATCAATGTATTAACAGCAGTTAGAATTGTATTTGCAAAAAATTGGAAAAATGAGAAAATTCCAATAGAGGAGGAAACAATCAAGAAAATAATGGAATGTGCGGAAATGAGTAGATTAACAATGGCAATTAGAGAACAGGAAGAAAAAGAGTATTGTAAGATTTGGAATTTATTTTATGAATGGTTAGATAAAAGAGTAAGAAACTGAAATATGTGGTAATAGTAATAACATATCATGATTTTGAATGAGTAAGAGAATGAACATAACTTAGTAAGGATGGAATATATTCTTAAAAGATAATAACTATAATGTCAATAATAATACAATTAATTAACTGACCAATATGATATAAAATGTTGATTAGAATGGTTATAAATATAAGTAAGCAAGATATATGTACCCAACCGACACACTGTATAAACTGAAAGATGGTTTTATTTGTTGTTTTTGTTATAAAAATAAAAACATATTTTTAAAAAATGATTATCATAGTGATACCACACTATACGGTATTCCCTAACTATGTACTCTTAATTGTCATCTCCCCTCTCTCTCACAATCCTTTTTAATAGACATTTGATCTTCTGGGGATCATTAGCAACAACATTTGTAAATATAAGCAGTGCAATCAAAATGGTTTGTGGATAAGGGATAGAAAGCAAGTCATCAATAACAACTAAATGATTTCCCCCCTACTTGTCACATTTTATCAAAGCTAAATCACTGAGCAGGTCTCTAACTGAAATGACCCTATATTGTTTTGTCTTTACCTCATGTCTCCACTTTTATTCCTCGTTGTATTTTGTGTTGAATTTTAAATAATGTCTTCTTGCAGGTTGCAAAATACAATGTGTAGTGAAGGGCAAATAACAGCAACTATTAATAAATAAGGAAGTGTATTCCAAAATTTATCCTGCTTTGCCTGCCAACATCTGAAAAAAGTTAAGAAATCCTATGGAAGAGACAGACCTTGAGCTTCCTTTCTATTTTTTCCTTAATTCTTCTCACATTCTAACATATGTATTTATTTCACTATTATCCCAAAGGTGCTTTTTCAAAAGGCAACTGGACTTTCTTTGTTTTTCCTTGAAGATCTGAAAAAGCTTCTTGGATGAGAAGTGAAACATCTTTGGGACAACCATGATCTGGATGACTGAGAATCTCTATAAACATTTCATTATTATGTCACCAGAAGGAATCTATGGTGGTTTCCAAAGTAAAATAAAATAACCCAGCTAAATAAATAATACCATGCTATTACAGATTATGATGGCAGTGGCAATGTTGTGTCTCTAATCAACAGTGATCAACTTGTTTTCATTACTTTCCGAACATCAGAAGATAAGGCACAATTCTGGGGGAAGCTTTCTGAAGATGAGAGCCATAACTGAGAAGGAGCAAGCACTGGTCCCTTTCCCTCAAATTTCCCATAGGGAAGGTTGTGTGGACCAGTGGTGAGATTCAATTTTGTTTTACTACTGATTCTGTGGGCATGGTGGATGTGGCATGGCTTGGTGGGCGTGGTTCAGGAAGGAGCCCTTCCCCACCCACTAACCTGCTTTCCAGCTCTGTTCTCCTGTGCAGGGCAACAAAAGAAGACCCAGCCAATCAGCTGGGACTCAGGAGGCACAGAATAGATGGGAGTGGGGCCAGTCAGAGGTGATATTTGCCAGTTCTACAAACTACTCAAAATTTCCGCTACTGGTTCTCCAGAACTGGTCAGAACCTGCTGAATACCACCTCTGGTGTGGACCAAATGGATGGGTTCTCCTGAAAGCAGATGTCCCTACTTTTTTTCCAGGGATTGCAAGCTCTATAGTGCTTCATAAGTCAACACCAGCTCTCCAGGACCTATTGATAGTTAGCGAAGCACGGTGTGATTCAGAAGCCTTGGCTTTCATCAATCAACAACTGGCTGATGCATTTTGTTCTTCAGAGTATCTGTATAAGTATCAAAGACTTGAGTTACTGCCTCATGGGCCTCTTTTGAGAAGCAACATGGCTCAAACACTAGCCAAAACTGGGGAAGCTCCTCTTTAGCCTCAGCATTCACCTATTTATTTTATTTTATTTATTTATTTTGTCAAGCAATTATAAGATAACAGGTATAAGTATAAACATAGTTATGGATACATGAAATTGATACATATAAGAAAAATAAAACATAAAAATAAACAAGAAACAATAGGACCTATTTTCTAGGAATATCAGGAAATCTAGGACAGCCTCAGTTTCCATAATATAACTCAGGCCCAATCTTTCATCCATTACCAAATCATGGCTAAATGTTACCTTATTATGGAATAGCCTGGCATTGACTAGCAAGTACTTGAGACAAAGGCCAGAAGCTCTTCACCTTTCTACTGGAATTAGAGTTGGATGTAACAGCTCAGTAGTTAAAGATGCTGAGCTTGTCAGCTGGAAAGCTGACAGGTCAGGTTCAAGACCCAAGTGCTGCACAATGGAGTGAGTTCCCATTACTTGCCCCAGTTCCTGCCTACCTAGCAGTTTGAAAACATGCAAATGTGAGTAGATAAATAGGTACCACTTCAGTGGGAAGGTAACAGTGTTCAGTGTGCCTTGGCATATAGTCATGCTGGCTACCTAACCATGGAAGTATCTTCAGACAACACTGGCTCCCTTGGCCAAGAAATGGAGATGAGCACTATTTCAGGGAAACCTTTACTTTTACCATAATGGAATTATCCAACCCATATCTAAAATGTTCCTTCTCTTCCTCAGTACTCCTCCAGATCTTTCCCGGCTCCCTCTATAGCTCCCACATACTCCATAAACAGACCAGGTCCCTTCATTCCTATCACTCATGTGATTGATTATTTGGTAAGTCATTCCAACCACCCATATTCAGTTCCCACATGCCTTCCTCAATATCTCACCTCCTGTTACCCTTTTCTCCATCCCAGACTCATTCCCAGCTGTTTTGGTAATGACAAAATCTCCCTTTCTCTCTCTCTCTCCCTCCCTCTCTGTCTGTCTCTCTTGATTTCTCATCTAATTCTGACAGACTGAGAGTAATACTGAAGCAGTCTTTACATAATTTTGCTGCTAATCACAATCACTCAGAAGTTTGGGATCGTGCAGCTGCCTGGACTTCCCAGCAAGTTATGTGGCTGCCATGAGAAATCTTGATCCATGATCATCATTCTCATGTTATTCCTAAAGCTTGCCTTTTCCAACTACACAACTCACACACCTCTAGCAAGTTTTTTCACCTCCAAGCACCACCAAAGCAAAAGGGAGAGTGGTATCCTTAATCTCCTCTTCTCTGTCCATCAACCAGCCATGCCATCAATCATCTGATATGATGATTGTTCACCTAATTCCTCATCTTCATTTTTCAACACCATGCTTTGTAAACTAGAGGTAAGAAACCAGCCTTCCACATGTTATCAGACTATGATTCCTGAAAGATCTAGCCACTATGGCCAAGGACTTTGGCTCAGAGTACCAAAGTTTCAATGTTTTCAAAACATTCCAGGTGCTATTCTTTGATTTATGGGTAGCTGTACATGGCTGTACACCATAATAGAAGGTAAGATGGAGAAATTAATGTACTGATAGATACATTTGAGTATCATATGGTTTGATGGCCATATGAGTGTTTGAACATTCACACATCAAAGAAAGTTTTATTCCTATATGCATATCAAAGTAACATCCCAGCAGAAACTTGCATTAAATGAAATAAATAAAATTTATTTCATTTGAAATATGAAATAAATATGAAATAAATAAAATAATATTTATTTATTCAAATAAATAATGAATTTATTGCCTTTCATTTCAGAATTCTGAAGTAGAGCTGTTACTGGCTGATTCTGGATTTTTTTTTTAAATTGTGGATTTTTTTTTTTAAATATAGAAGTTAAAGAACATTATTTCAGCTATCATTCCTTTCTTACCCCTTACCAGCAAAAGTAATGAACCATTGTAACACTTCCGTATTTATTTGCTGACACCATACAGTTTGTCAGCTGAATATTATCAGATTGTAATGTTTGCTCATGGAATGCTAAATTGACCTGAGGATAACCCATTTTAGCTCAGAAATACTGACACTCTGCTTATATAAGCCCTTTGTTTATAGAAACTCAAGGCACCTAACCACTTACTCAGCAATAGAAGTTATTTAACTAATAAAAGAGAATCTTTGCATGTCATTACTGTCATTAATTTTTAATTTTTCTCATGCTGCCTATCTTAATGATGTCATAGCAGTAAAATATTATGCCTTGTTAGCGGCAAAAAAACTGAGCCAGTTAAATAACTGGATGCTTTCCCAGGGAACCATAAAAATAAGATGGTCCCTAGATTTTACCAGAAGGATAGGTCCCCAAACTTGAGTCATGGGGGGAAATGCTCCTTGTCACCACATTGTGTCTTGGAGTTGGTTTACCAAGTCAACTGGTGATCTGTTTTTAATTCTGAAAAGTGTATATTTAGGAACAAATTAAATCTGTCAGAGTATATTCATGAACTGGAATAGAGCATGGTAACAAGGTCAGCCAATGAATAGGCATAGCAACTAAGTCAGCCAATGAGGACTGTTTGGAAACTGAAACTAGAAGTAGCCTAGGCGTGGCTCTATATTAAACGTGGCTCTAAATGTTAAGCTCTGAGTCTGTCTATTGAAAATGAAACTGCTTCTCTCCTCTGCTGTGTATAATGCTTGCCTGCTGAACTAAAGTGAAACTGATGTCTGTTTCCGAGCTCCTGAGATGCTGCTAAAGTTGAGTTGCTTGTAACATGTCTACTTCTGTTTGAGTTTGGTCCTTGTTGGAGAAATCTACAACTGGTATTGTAAAATTTACTTTATATGTTTATAAAGAAGTTAAATGAAGCCTCAGCCTTCTGTGTTTACTTTTCTGGTGCTGAATTTATGCTGCAATAGTCTGAACAAAATCTTTTCCTGATTGTGAATGTGTGGTTTAATCTGGAGAAGGTTTTCCAAAGAACAAGTCCTTTCGGAGAGCCAATTTGATGTTTTCCATAAGTTTTGGACCAAACTCTTAACATCCCTTATAATTTGCCCTGCTGCTGGGCAGATAGGAATTGAAAACCCAAAATTTCTAGAAGAAATTAACCAATCTCCAGTTGTATAGGAACTGTTTGCCAAAATGACTTTCCACTCACTGATGCCACCATCCAGTTCAGGAATGTGATGTTGAATGAATACCAGAAAGTGAAGTGGTGCCAATCTACTAGTTATGATGGACAGTGTTTTGGGAATAAGGTTATTTGTTAAAGAGTATCTCAGTAGAGGCTCTTATAGATAATATCAGGCTTGGTCAGCAAGGAAATAACAAGCCATATAACATATAGCTTTGTTCGGGTATTTTCCCACATCATTATAGTTGTGCTTTTAAAGTTGTAGCAACGTTTCGGCAGAATCTCATCTGCCATCATCAGGCTTCTGTATTGTGTTCGTCTGTGAGTCAGACTTTTACAGTTACAGTTACAACTTACAGTTGTTTCAGTTTTAAATTTGGGGCTAGCCTACTGCTGTGCCAGAATGGTTTTTTCTTCATCCTGATTGGTTGGGAGTCTTGGTCTGTATTTACTGGTCTTGGAGTTTGCTGTGTTCTGCTTGATTGGTGTTTCTAATATCTTCTGTCTGTTTTGTGGCTTTTTTTGTGTGTGTCTTGATTGGCTGGCAACATTGTGTTCCTGTATTGGAGGCTTTTAGTGCAGCTTGGCTCCGAGTAAATGGACAGCTATCATTTGTTAGGAAGCTAGGTTTCATCTGGGTGCCTGGTTGGGGTGTGTTTGAGCTGGAGGTATCAGGGGGGATCTGTTTGTGCCCAGGTGTTTGCCTGGCTAGTGGTGTGGAGATTTTTTTGTTTGTTTGTGAGTGCAGGCTTCCAAATAATTGACAGTCTGGTGGAATCATCTCTTCTATTCACCAGACTGTGACTCACAGACGAGCAGAATACAGAAGCCTGATGATGGCAGATGAGATTCTGCCAAAACGTTGCTACAACTTTAAAAGCACAACTATAATGACGTGGGAAAATACCCGAACAAAGCTGAATACCATACATGTAAGTACCCACGAAAACTTAAGAAAACACACACACACATATATATAGTATTTTTTAATTGTCAGCTTAAATCAATTTATTAATCAATTTTATATAGACATCCATCTTGTCCAAAGTGACTCTAGGTGGCATACACTAATTTGTGAATGGGTTGTATGTTTGTTGGCTTACAACAAGAAAAATACATTATCAGGCTTTCGCTTTTTCCAGTTAGGGATAGAAAAGATGTTAATAGTGAAGGCTTTGCTAATTTTCTTATCACACTTTGTATTTATCCACTCAAGAATGAGGAAATCTTTTCTGCCTAATACTTAATTTTCAATAAATGATTTTTTCCCCGTGCCTTTTGTGAAGGAGATCAGTGAAAATGGAGAAGGAATGGTTTGCGCTTGTATGACTTCAGGGTATTCATGGATGAAACTTTTGATAAATCAGGACATTGGCTTGTGAAACTTTACTTTCAATGTTTCCTACCTGTTAGATTTCTGTATCATGCTCAGAGCTCTGCTTTTCTATTAGCTCATTCCTTTTGGAATGCTGATCTCAGACTAGCTTAGCTTTGGCTTCAGAATTAATTCATTAAGTAGTCCTCTGACTGTCAGCCTTGGAAGCCATATTTTACTCAGAAGCTCCGAGGCTACCACTATTAGCGCCTGGGAATTTGGGAGGGTTTTTTCCATAGAGGGGTGGAAGATTAGACTCAACAACATTCTTTCACAGGAAGTCAACTACATGTTACCCTGCATCTGGAGGGGAGCGTTTGGAGGAATGACTCCAGTTGGGATGACGGTTGATTGGGCCATGTGATAAATGGTGGGTGTGGGGGATGGATCTTTGAAACTATAATTTGACAATTATAGTTTTGCCTTTCCTAATCTCATGATTTTGGATTATGGCTAAGCTTATTTTCTTTACTTGGCCTCTCCCATGGTTGGACCCAGGAACCAGGAGTATGGATCAAACTGGTTATCAAGAGCTGTTGAAAAATTAAGTGTGAGTAGATCAGACAAGATAGGATAATATTTGAAATGATTTCTAACTTTATGATTCTATTTGGTACTATAGTAATAGTGTTCTCATACTTATTACTCTGAGAACTCAGCCAGTTCTTACATACAGCCCATTTTTGTTTGATTCCCACCCCCCTTATTTAACGATTGCATAAAGAATACTGAAAAATGGCTGGTGCAGGTAATGATAAAAGCATCCTTCAACTTTCCAGACAATTCTTAACTAAGATAATAAATGTAGAAGAGGATTCAGATGAAAGCTTGGTATTTTATATTACTCTGCATGGTGTGCAAATTAGCACATATTTTCTGAATATGGAACGCCAAAGAATACCTTGAACTTTGCATTAATGACAAGATTTGTCATTATTAAGCACATTACCAATTTTTTAAAAAAAGCAGGGAGAAGAGAGAACATGAATTGAAATTAAGCAAATTGGATCATCTGCTCAACTCAAGGGAAAGGCTGTGAGCTATGTAGGGAAGATTCTGTCTCCATTGGGGGAAACTACAGTAGCACTTACACCAAGAGTAATGTACCATCAGCTGGGGAGGGAGGGATTTTTGACTGGCTAAAATAAATGTAAAAAGTAACATGCACCTTAATGTCACGGTATCAGACCTGAACAATGTCAAAATACTGTCCTAATTGAGAAAAAAAATATTCCCAATTTATTGCTACAACCTTTGCTTGACATAAGATCTTTAGGAAAGTTCAAAGCTTCTCTGCAGCTTTAAATTTTTTCAAATAGAGAACGCTTAACTCTTTAAGCAAAATATCTCAATGATAAATTGGTTTGATTGCCTCCTTTCTCGGTGGCTTCTTATTGTGCTATTTTTATTAAATACACAGAGAGAGGAGGCTAGGACCCCATTCTAAACTTAGAGCACACTTAGCTGCACATGAAACACTATTAGGAATTTTAAAATAAAATGTGTGACATAAATGTAGAAGAATTCACCTTATGAAAAGTTTGTGTGGCACTGTCAGTGCTTTTCTCTCATAGTCACAAGAAACAGAAAAGTATCCCAGGGAATAAATTGAATGTCCATGTTGGCTATGGGCTCTGTGTCTTCTAAAGGCATTTTCCAACATAATGACATCATATTCCACCAGAAAAACCAACAGGGAGTGAGAAAGCAGTTTTGTTAAGTTTCATTTCTTAAACCTCCTGAAAAGCTGCTTTACTCCCCACCATACAACACTTAAAGAATGAAAAAGATGGGATATCATCTTAAGATATAAACCAAGTCACAGACACCATATGTACATTAGTTGCTTCTAAAAATGCAAGCCATAAACTAAGAGCATGACTTGGAAAATGTTCTCTTATTGGATCTATAAAGGATGTTTGTTAAAGCCTTGAAAACATCTGTGTGATGGGAAGAAGAAAAATCAAGAGAAATCAAATCCTATAATATTTAATTGAATTTAAAGATTAAGAGTGTTAGAATAAAAAGGAAGGGACATAAACTTGGCTTATTTGATCAGTGTTAAAATATGTCTTCTTTTGCAAATTTCTGGCAATTATTTATGGACTTTTTGCTGAAACTGACTTTGAAAATTGCTGTTTTATTGTTTGCTTATAGATAAGCCTCGGATAATGGATGACGAGATATCTGTAACCTACAGGAAGTAAAGAGTTACTATATTTGTTTATACTTATAATGAAAATTGGAAGTCTCTTCTTCATATACAGTATTTCTTTTCTTTTTCTTTAGTATATATTTTCTTCTTTTCTCCTAGTCTTTTTATTCTTTTGTTACATTTTCTTCACTTTTATCTATATTTAGTTTATTTCTGCTTTTACTACTGGAATCCAAATTCCTAATTTAAAAAATGGTTCTATACTGTGATGCTATCTGATCTGCACAGCATCCTCAGCTGTTTCCCAGGCAAGGACTCACCTTATCAATGAGAGGCGCAGCCTATCACTTGAATAAATAAATAAATGTATTATTAAATATATTTATTATACATGTATTATCGTATTCTTATGATAGGTAAAACTGCATAGGTTTTAGAGTGGAAGCAGCAAGCAGATTTCCCCTAGTCTTTTTTTTTTTTTGCTTCTTAGAAAAACGTATCTTGTTTGAAAATCAAGTACAAGTTATTGAATGAGAGCTTAGAAATGAATAGGGTTTAACCTTCAGCCTCCAATTTAAACTGGGATTTGCAGGATGGAGGATTTTCCAGGTAACTAATTGACCCCAAAATAACATCTGTTTCAAGACTCATGTAATTTTCACAGAATGGGGTGGGGGGGAATGGCTAGTTTAGAACTGTGCTAAAGGTACTCATCATTTGCGGTGTCTACTTGTTAATGCTTTATTGTGTCTCATATTTATGTTCTCTGTACATGCTCAGTAAAGAGTATGGTTTTATGCAACTTGGAAATCCTTTGTAGCAGAATTTGAATACATTAGGGTCAGACTCAAATGTTATCTTGTGTAATATTATCTTGCTCTGCGCAGGACCTAATGATGATGATTATCTTGTATCTGCCACTTATTGTCACTTAGAGGTTTTCTTAGGGTGATCCTTTTAAGCCACAGTCTCTGAGCAACTCGGCATTTTTAACCTCCTTTGCCAGTTCCATATGGCTATTTCAGATGGTTATGTCTTTTATTTTCTTAAGTTTATTTGTGCAAGATTGGGCTACCTCCCAAAGAGCGGGTAGGGCATTCATTTCAACACAGAAAGTCAGGAGGTCGTACTATGGAATTTAAGGCCTTTTGTTGTTTTTGTTATGTTTGGCTTTACTTGCCAAAAAGGCTGTGAGAACAGAGGTGGTATTCGGCAGGTTCTGACCAGTTCTGGAGAACCGGTAGCAGAAATTTTGAGTAGTTTGGAGAACCTGCAAATACCACCTCTGACTGGCCCCGCCCCCATCTATGTTCTGCCTACCGAGTCCCAGCTGATCAGCTGGGTCTTCTTTTGTTGCCCTGCATAGGAGAACAGAGCTGGAAAGCAGGTTAGTGGGGTGGGGAGGGAATGGGATTTTGCAGTAACCGTCCCCCAGGAGTGGGGAGAAAATGGAGATTTTACAGTATCCTTCCCCTGCCATGCCCAACAAGCCATGCCCAACAAGCCATGCCATGCCCAACAAGCCATGCCATGCCCAACAAGCCATGCCATGCCCAACAAGCCATGCCGTGCCCAACAAGCCATACCCACAGAACTGGTAGTAAAAATGTTTGAATCCCACACGCTTTGTGAGAACCCTTTCTCTCTCACTTGCAAGGTGAACATAGAAGATAGGTGGTGATGGCAGTAATTACAAAGCCACTACACCAAGACAGGAGACAGAGATAGGTTAAGAAATGGGCTTCCAGAGGATGAGGATGATGGTCTTTTTTGAGTTCCTACAAACTCAGCCATGCTGTTACAGTCAATCTCACTTGTCATGATTTGCATGAACAATGTAGACAACGACAACTTTAATACCTTTGTACTTCAACTCCCAGAATTCCCTAGCCAGTTAGGCTGGCTAGGGAATTCTGGGAATCAAAATCCACAAGTCTTAACATTGACAAGGTTAGTTCCCTCTGATGTAGACCATTCCAGCTTTTGTGAGATGTTGTAATATCATAATTATCCACAAACCATGTTCTTACCCTTTGCTCAAAGTCGATATAAATGAATTAAATGATGTGAATGAATTCAGTTAAATTACAATTGGAATTCCTACTGATCTTCCCATAGATTACTTAACTGAGAAATATACTTCTTCTCACTCAGGGCTGAATTTTAGCAAACAGATCTATTTTTTTAGCTATCTTCTACAAGGAACTGAGAATTAGCATCAATTCTTGAAGGATGCATCTGGTTAAGATCCTAGGTTGGACAGGATTACTATTGATCTCCTAGTCCCCTGACTGCTTGTAAAACCCAATATAGTGCATTTTTCATTCTCTATTGATCCTGTGACAGTGGCTTTTAACTAGGACTCTTTTTTAAAAAAAATCAGAAATATCAAAGAAGTTCCTTGAGTTTATATTAGTTGCATAACTATTTCTGATTCAATACAGAGTATAGAATGGATAAGGCTCTGAAAATTGCAAGTGTAACACGGGGATAGAGACAAATATTTCTATTCCACCTTTCATTCAGAAACAAAAAGAAGAATATATCATGTTCCTGCCTCTTATTTTTTCTACATAGTTACAGCCTTGTAAGGCCTACAGCGTTAAAGTAACTGGCTCAAAATCTTCTAGTGACCTTTGGGTGTTGAAGGAGACTAGAATCTGGGTTTCCTTGCTCCTAGTTTAACACCTTAAGCATTGTAATTATAATGCTGATCATTATAACCAACAGGCTCTTTGTTGGATGTATGCACAAGTCCTATCATTTCTACCCCTGACATTTCCTTGTTGAGAGAAATCTATAGCTGAGTCTCTCTACCATCCAAAGTTTTGCCTTATAGTTGCCAAAGGAACAGCCACGTGCAAAATAACATATAGACTCTAAATGACATAGATCTTCCTTCAAACTGAAGCTTGCCCAATTCAAGAGTGATGGGGCAGATGAAGGACCAAACAAATATATGTTTCACGAATGAAGGCAAATATATGGGATAGGATAGCAATAACACTTAGACTTATATACAGCTTTACAGTGCTTTACAGCCTTCTCTAAGCAGTTTACAGAGTTATCATATTGCCCCCAACCATCTGGGTCCTCATTTTACCCACCTCAGAAAGATGGAAGGTTGAGTCAACCTTGAGCCGGTGAGACCTGAACGGCCAAACTGCTGGCAGCCAGTGATCAGCAGAAATAACCTACAGTACTGCACTCTAACCACTGCACCCCTGCAACTCTTAATATACAATAACCAATAGGCAGGCACCTCATAAATACGATGCCTAGAATAACCCAAAGTGTCAGGACTCCAACATGCACCCCCATTCAAATCATAAGTCTCTAGCCGCATCTCTCAGAGTAAAAAAGATTGATTTATTAGGAGTTGACATGTCTGCATTTGACATGTCTGCATTTGCAGCCGACTCTGACACATCATTTGTTTCACCCTTGACCCTGGTCTTCACCTCATCCCCTGGATGTATATTCTCCAATGAAACACATCCATAACCAAGAGTCATCAGTCATGATCTCCAGTAATAATTTTGTGTGCCAGAAGCTTTGGTTGCCAAAGTGATTGTCTGAAGCATTTAAGGAATGCACTGCTTTCCCCCACTCCCTTTCTTCTGGCAACTAAAAAGACCAAAGAAGTATTATTTTTAGTTGACACAAAGCACATATTCCAGTAGACAGAAGTTCCTTGAGGATGGCTCCAAAAGCTCGGAAGAGTAAACCTCTGGTGCTGGTGACCCACCCAGATCGCATCTTGCACATTTGTGTTTCTTCCCTCTCTTTCTGTACAAAAGGAGAGACTTGTAGTTAAGAGACACAACATTACGTTCAATCTAATAAATATGTCATCTAAGTAATAAACTATTTGGTGCAACTGATTTAAATTCTCAGAGTTCCACAAAGAATGCATTCTGAAAACTTGTTAATGACATCTGAAAATCTATATTTTAGGAAGTGCAACTAAATGGACATTATTCAAATATTCTTTTTCTAACCCAGTTTTAAATATTCTTGATAAGAAAAGAGGTCTGGCCTTTGTAGGCTTTGTAGGTTAACATCTTCAGCAAAAATCTCATACAATACATTATACAGACTGGCCACTTGTGGAAATGGCCATGACAGAGCACTTCAAATTCCTGGAATGTTTATATAATCTTCAAGATGGTCTTTCCTTGAGTGACAGACTTATAGTGACCAATTATATTGCAAGACAGTTAGTTGGAATTCCTTGGGAGTTTTAACATTTTTTTTCCTCTAATGCTAAACACTGGACAAAAATATTTTGTAATTGACCTACATGTGTTAAGCAGCCCGCTAACGCAAGAAAAATAAATCTGTCACACCCAATAACTGTATGTGAATGGATGCTATTTATAGGTAATTTTCTCTGCCTGCGTTCTCAGAACTCTGTGTCCTAATGGAGACGAAATGAAAATAACACATTTGTTAATATTTGGGATGCCATCAAATTCTTTGCAACTTCCGAATGCTAATAATACATATATCCAGATAAGTGCCATTTTTTTAAAAAAAGTATATTTTTCTCTGAAATACATGCTTCTTGTTTCTAACAGATCTCCTTGCTTATGATTATATACTTCTGGTTGTGTTATTCATGCAAAGAGGAGCAACTGACAAATTAATTTTGTTAATTTGAGAGGAACTGGGCATGGCTGGTCTAGGGAAGAAAAGGACCAGGGGAGACCTGATAGGAGTGTTCTAATATTTGAGGGGCTGCCATAGACAGGAAGGGGTCAAGTTATTTTCCAAAGCACCTGTAGGCCCAACACCTGTAGGCGACTCGGGAGTAAGGCTGCAGGGTAATGGCCCCTCCCTGAGGAGATAAAAGCCAGCTGAGAAACTGCAGTTCTTTGCAGAAGGCAAAGAAGTTTTACACTCAAGCCTGGTGGACATTAGGAATATCTGAGTTGGTGTTTGGAGACTCTTTGTATTTGAATTATTGCTTAGTCACTTTATCTGGTGTTCTTGGCAGCCTTGCAAAACCTTGGCAAAGCTTTCTTATCAGAGCTAATTGGTTTGAAGCAGCCTTTCACCCATGAAGGAACGGGATTCGTAAAGAAACATTAAAAGGTTGTGCTGTTACCTTTGTCTCGTGTTTGCTTCCTTGGAACCAAGTTTGGGTCAGAACACATGCTTGCTGGCTATGCCTTAAAGTCCACTGGGTGACCTGGCCAGACTTTTGGCCGGTCACTCTGTCACAGCTTCAAGCATCAAAGCATAGCACTTCTGAAAAAAAAAAAACATACGGGACAGAAATTTACCAGGAATTCAGAATGAACTTACAGTAAGAGAATCTTGCAAGATGGAAAGTATTTCTCACCTCCTCTCATTTTATTCTGTGGAAAACGAGAGAGGGTTTTCCATGCCCTTTCTGGATTAACATTTTCCATGCCCTTTCTGATTTAAAAAAAAAATGCTGTTTATCCTCTCCGTCTGCTCTTCCATCTGCCTCCCAAGATCATTTCCACCTACCATCATAACTTTAGAACAGTGTTTCTCAACCTTGGCGACTGGGTGGGTGGACTTCAACTCCCAGAATTCCCCAACCAGCTGTGCAACTGTCCAAACTCCTCCAAGCTACCAATATTTTCTTCTTCAAGAATGCCTATAAAGAGAGAGCAAACCCCACACCTTACTAGCATTGATGAATATTGTCTAGTTGGGTCATGAATGAAACATCCGAAAGCAAATAACCAAGCTCAGAGAGCCCCACAGATTCCACTGTCCAGAGTTTGCTTCAAGCCTCCAGCGGTGAAACCGCCCAATGACTTCAGGAGACAGGCTGTTCCCCTGCTTAGTAGCTGCTCTCTCTTCCTTATTATTTCAAGTTTGGATTATACTCTATACCTCATTAAAATGGTTATGGTGTATTCACAGTAGGATATATGTTTTGAGAGCCTCTAGATCCCTGCATCTAGGGAGTCCCTATTTACTTGTGACAGATACCTTCATGGGGAGAGAATGGAGTAAATATCTAAATATCCAGAAGGGCCAATGGATTCTGCTATGCAGTTCTCAAACTCTGTTGGATACAGCCAATAAATAAGACACATTCAAAAAAAAAATCTGAAGCAACACTCTGATTAAGACCTGCCAGCTGCACTTCTCCTCAAATAATGACATGTTCTGCAGGGAAGAAAGCCTTCACGGGAATCCTAGTTATTCTGGAAAGCAATGCACACGTGCAAGCCACTCATCCTGAACTGGCATCTATTTGCACTGAAAGTAACCAGCTCAATATAACCAATGTGGGTATAACATTAGAGTGTCTGATACTTTGAATAAAAGGGTAGAGATCGCTTTTGTTAAGCCACCTCATCTTGGATTCCTTTCTTATACCCTGTGCTTCCCCGAAAACAAGACCGGCCCCCAGAATAGGCACTAGGGCTTATTTTTGAAGGGTGTCTTATTTTTTTGCCCCTATGTATGGGAGGCCCACTTCTTCTGCTTCCTCGCATCAGGGCAGGAGGCCATGTGGTGTGTCAGTGCTGCCATTGCAAGGCAGGGGGTGTAGCTGCCACACATTGCCACACAGTGATTTCTTCCCCAAACCCCAAAAACTTTAACCTTAGACTGTTTACTATTGACCTCACCCCTTTCCTAAGAGCTCTGTAGGGGGGGGGCGTGCATAAGCACACCAACGTGCCTACCGTCCCTGTCCTATTGTTTCTTTTTATTTTTTTTATTTTTCTTATATGTATCCATGTATTCATAACCATGTTTTTACTTATACCTATTATCTTGTAATTGACAAATTTTTTAAAAAATACATTGCTCCATGCCGACTTATTTCAGGGTCCCTGTAGCCAGGCCATCTATGGCCCAACATCCTCGCCTCATGGTCGTGGCACCACCAAACCACTCAGCCTCCTGCTCCATTGTGGCCATGAGCAAGCAGAGGAAGTGGGCCGCAAGCTATGTGGGCTCCTGCTGCACATGGTTGTTGGTGCTGCTGCTGAGGCAGGTGTTGGGGCATGGATGACCTGGCTGTGAGGGCCCTGAAGTAAGCCTGTGTGGTGAGGGGCAGCTCAACACCCCCACCTCAACTTGTGGCCATAGCACTGTGAGCAACCATACAGAATGAGCA
Organism: Notechis scutatus; assembly: GCF_049901735.1. NCBI lineage: Eukaryota > Metazoa > Chordata > Lepidosauria > Squamata > Elapidae > Notechis > Notechis scutatus. The sequence continues at coordinate 188,485,533 of NC_142010.1, read as the reverse complement.
GGAAACTGACTGCTCAGGCTCTTAAGGAGGGCTTATTTTGGAGGTAGGGTTTATATTAGGTGCACACATAAAATGTGCTAGGGCTTATTTTTGGGATAGGGATTATTTTCAGGGAAACAGGGTATCACTTGCACATTCATGCTTTAAAATCACCAACCATTAATGGTTGAAGCTTTCGTGGTTGGTGCTTTCTTTGCAAGTAAGCTCAGAAGTAAAAGTTAAAAGAGAATTGGGAGTTATAGCAATAGCACTTAGGCTTATATCTCTCTTCAATGTAGAAGCATTCTTTGCGTATTGAATCCAACCATCTGGGTCCTCATTTTACCAACCTCAGAAGGATGGAAAGTCAAGTCAACCTTGAGCCCCATCAGGATCGAACTCCAGGATGTGGGCAGAGTTTGCCCGCAATACTGCACTTTAATCACTGTGCCACCAGAAAGTTATACAGAATAGTTTTGGGAGGCATAAGGAGATGGAGAAGAAACATATCCATAAGTTTCTTTGTAGCATTTGGTGGCCAGCCATTATTTCAATAATAAAGTCCTCATCATCAGGCCAATAGGTTTTAATACTTATTTCCATCTGCCTTGTATTCCTGGCAGGATATAAATGCATTTTAGAAGCAAAAAGACTTGGGTCAAAGACCTCTTGGAGTTCATACAAAAAAGAAAAAGACTTTTGATTTCAGTTCTCAAACAATTCAGAAACAAACAAACAAGCAGGCCAATAAGTTTCTTTAAAAAGAAAGACCACATGGAGGACTTTCCAAGCAAGCTCTCGCACAATCAAGTTAAAATTGCTGATTGGCAGCTCTTAGTTCCAAGCTGGAAAGCCATTTGATTCCATTTTCCAATTTTTTTCCTCCTTCTCTGTTAAATACATTTTGGAAATATCACCCTTCGTTTACCTATTCTTTTTCTGTAAAATTAATTTGGGTTGGGATGGAGACCAATATTTCTAAAAGCTGTTGGGGAGGGGGACTGATTACCCCGGGAAAGGGAAAATGATCAACCTAAAAACAAAAACAAAACAAAAAGATAAATAGGAATATGTCGATAGAGAGAGAAAAGTCACCAGGTCTTGGATGACATGGATGGAGACTTTGACTCAAGGGGAGAGCAAAGAGTGGGTCTGAAGGCCAAACAAAACAGCTTTGGCATTTTCTGAAGGAAAAATTAACCCCCAAAGTCTTACGTCTGAAACGTGGATAGGGAATACCCTGTGGTTCTTAATAAACAGTAAGCATGACCATTGGGAAGGGAAACTGGAAGGTGACCTCAACCACAGGCTGCTCACCTCTGCTCGAAGAGAAACATCCAAAAATTACTGCAGCTGATACTATCATGAGGTAGCTTTTTCTGTTTCTGAAAAGGTATTGGGGTGGTGGTGGAATGAACTATTCAAGCCAAAGATGAAATATTTGACAGTTTGTGAATTTGATTACAGCAACGTTGTTCTTTTCCCCCCCCTTAATTATGTTTTAAAATTAAATTTCATTTTATAAAATACAAATGAAAATAAAGATAGGGAAACAGTAAAGGCAAAGGGGGGGGGAAGAAAAGGGGGGCAGCGGGAAAAGAAGAAAAAAGCATGAATTTCCAACTACTTTCAGCAGAATAAAAACAGTAAGCTACAGCCTCCACTTCTTACTTTAACCTATTGAATGTACCAGCCATTTTTACAATAGCAGACTTCTCTACTCAGCAAATCCCAAGTCAAACTTTTCAATTTTGTCCTGTCCTGAGCAGAAAGTCATGGCAACATTACTCTGGCTTAGTTCATAATCATTCCCACTATTAAAGAACGACTATTCAAAATGTTAGAAATTAAGTATAATTTCCAGAAGAAAATTAAAAAAAACATACAGAAAGCGTTTGATTTTTCTTTCTTTTTTTAAAAAAGCGCCAGTCTTTTTATTATACATTGGAATAATTCCATTGAGTTGAATAACTACTGTATTGATAGACAGCTGAAGTGTTTATATATACTTAAAATATTGGTCAAAATAAGAACAATAAGCGAACAGCTGTGCGGTGGGAGGCCTGTCTTTCTCCCTGATTTCCTGGCAAGGGGCTCCTAAGGAAACAAAACGAAAGAGAGAAGTGTGAGTTGCCAAAACCCCGTTTGTGTGTTGGGACAGCTATTCCCTAAAAGGCTGAAACTGCAGTATGTAAGAAAGGGAAATCTTGGGTATGGCCAATGTATCGATCAGCGCGAATCAATATTCTACCCCTCTTTTCACCAGCCAGCCAGCGTTTCTGCTGAGGTAGTAGATGCACTGTGTGTTTCAAGCATTCAATATGAGCAATCAAGTTTTAGATTTAATAGCTGACGGAAATAGCACTCTAGAACAGATTGACCTTCAGGAAGCTCCAACTGGGCTGTTCTGTGCAATTCACAACACATTTCTTGCCACTTGCATTCATTTGGATAAAATTAACACTATTACAAAGAATCAAGGCCCAGCTCTCGGTGGAATAACAAGAGTAAATTAAGAATCGCTGTATTATATCCGCTCCTAGAAATGACATAGGTGAGCCGATGCCTTTGAAACTGTTTTCCTTTCAGCTGCTGGTAAGCTAGTTGTATTGACTAGAAAGTTACCAATTTGGGAGAACTTGTACTTCGGTAAAACTGAAAGGCTCCATGTCTACTTTTTTTTTTTTTTTTAATAGAAAGCAGCAATAAGACCTTTTTTTTTTTTTGCAAAAATTGTGGATTGGGAAGGGATATGTGACTATGGTAACAATTAACCTCAACTAACCAGGCACTGGATTTGAGTGGCATGGTGGCCTAGTGGGAAAATGCTTGCCTCCCACTCGGGAGGTTGAAAGTTCAATTATAGGTAGTGCCAAATGTTTCTTTCCTAGCGTGCAAAGAAAAAAAATCTGCTGTGAACTCTGCATAGGCATCAGGAAGGGCATCTGCCCTGTAAATGCTCACCTTCATTCAGTCGTCCTGACTCTACTCCGAATTAAGGGACTACATGTTGTTTAAAAACAAACAAACACACAGGCACTGGATTGATTCAATGCCTTAAAACAGCTTTAGCAAGAACTAAGGTACAGATGCATCTGAAAGCTCTTACATATTATTAAGAAAGAACCTGGAGTCTTTGGAACATTTTTAGTAAAAAGATCCACTTTGAAAATAAAATATGCCGGACTTCCGGTTTGAAGGGCTTCGGCTATAGACAGAAATCTGCGATCGTGCGTGGTTTCTGTCTGGGCTCACCACTGGAGCGCCCCGAGCCGGCTGGTTTCGGGGCTAAGCCACTCTGTAGAGGTGGTGAAGACGGGGGAGACTGCCTGCAGGGTTGTGGAGAGCCGCATCTCTCCTCCTCAGTTGGCCATTACTCTCTTTCCCGAAGGCGGTTGCAGCGGTGGTCAGAAATGGCCACCACAAAGGAGAACTCGACTGGAAAAGAATGTGCAGGAGGAAGATAAGAAGTGAAAGTTTTGGCTGACTGGGTTAAATTGTAAAAGCAACAACTAAGGTACCCTGGAATTTAAACTTACAAAAAATAACATCGCTCCCAAAGAAGAGTCGGAAGCAGCGAAGGAAAGTGAAAAGGGAAAGGTTTGGCTTTTTTTTCCTTCTCTCTCCTTCCCTATACTGACAACTAAGAGACTTAAATAAGAAATCAGAAAAATCTGCTTTGACATTAATAGGCAATTAAGCTGAAAATAAAACAAAATGCCAAAGGGATAACAAAGATTTCTGGACATTAAAATTTTTCTTTTCATAAGCAGGAAGGGAGAGAAAAAGAATAAGGGCAGGATCTGGAAGAGGGAGGAGACTGCCTGGAATTAAAAAGAATCTACAGTAAAACTTCAACAAGACTTCTAAAAGATACATTTTAACTGAAACTTTGCAACTAAATAGTAACCCCAGGAAGAGAAAGTGAAAAAAAAAAAGAGCAAAAAAGAAACAGCTTGCGTGTATTTGGATTATTTGGTGATCTTTGGATTCTTGGTTATTATATTTGAATGACTAAAATTAATCGGGTGGTTGTTTAAAAATTTATACAATGGCACCACTTCTGGATGAATTGAAAATGGAACTTAAAAAGTACAAAGAAGATGCACAAGAAGGGAAGGGTTCTTTTGGCTTCGTTTTTCAATTCTTAGAAATGGAGATTTGGAACTATGAGAAACAACAAGAAACGACTGCAAAACAAGAAGACTGGGACAAAGAAGAAGCCATCTTTAATGAACAAGCAATTTTATGTGGGGAAGAAAAAGGAAAGGAGGGAAGAGAATGGAGAATTTAAGACTTAAAAAAACAACCAAAGAAAAGAAAAATAATTCAAAAATAAGTATAATACTGGAAAGCAACAGAAAAGGGGAATACAGAAGAGAGAAATAGAAGTAGAGAGACAAGGGGTAAAAAGGGAGAGAGAGAAGAAGAGAGGGAAGAAGAAAGGAAAAGAAGTTACAAAGGACTGGAGCAAGATATAGAGAAACAGGGCCTATTTAGAGATAATGGGTGAAAATCTAACTGAAAAAGGGACTCTGTAAAGGTACATAAGATTGTATTGTTATATTAGTAATAGAAATAACTTTAGAAAATTAGAAACAACGTATGATTAAAATGAGGGATAAAATAGTGTAATTTAGTGAAATGTTTATGAATAAAATAAGTGAAATAAAATAAATGAGAAAATTGAATTAGGAAGGAATGGGAACATTTTAATTAGTTAATGTTTTATAAAATATAAGTGAAGGGGGGGATTAACTATGGAAAGCTTATAATTGTTCCCATAGAAGTATGATATTTAATTGAAAAGTAATGTTAAAATGTTAAGTTTTTAATGAATATTAATATTAATGATAGAATTGAATTGGAATGGAATGTTGTTTTAATTATATACATTTATAATTTTTTCTTTTTTTAAGAATATAGTGTGTATTTTAAGAATGTACCAAGCAGAATCCGAATGGAAGTTATGTATTATATTGAATGTTACAACTTTAGGGAAAAGATATAAAGGCGTCATACTCCAATCAGTAACTACAGGAGAAATTTTGTTTAATGAGAAAAGATAATAGATAATTGAAACAGGACAGACAAAAAATATAAATACAATGATTTGAATTGAGATGAGATAATTAAAATAAAATTGAGAAAATTAAAAGAGAGGAGAAGCTATGCAGAAAATGTAAAATAGTAATAAGATATGGAATAGAATATAAAAATGAGCATGAACCTGAATTTGTGTCTGTACGAAGAAATGTAACCCGGGATTACGCTACTTTCAAAAAAGATGTTTTATTTGTATTTTTTTTCTCTTTGTGAAAACTCAAATAAAATTTACAAAAAAAATTAAAATAAAATAAAATATGCCCATTCATCAGGAGGAAAATCACTGGCATGATTTTGATCTTGAACAGTGCAACCAACAAGTGTTTTCTACCCTGTAAGGTGGAACAACTCAATATTTGAAACAAATTTATCAATGGACTCAACGCTGCTAATACTTAATGTCTGAAGAGAAAAAAAAAGTCTTGTATGCCTTGAGGTATGTGAAAAATCATTCTCTACCAATTCTGGCATGATGAACCAATACTAGGTGGTGCCTTCACGTGGCCAAGCAAGCACAGGATGGCTACCATGGTTTGAGCAATAATAGTGTCTCATTTTCAAAGCTGTCAGAAGTAGCGTCTAAAGCCTGGAAAAAGTCTTCCGTATTCTCCCACCAATAAGCCCCGAGAACATTTCAATCCATTTGGAGGAACTATCAAGTCAACCCTCTTGATCATAATAGTTGGTGTGCTTTTACCACCATCCGTTTTCATCTGTTACCAAGGAGGGCCCCATAAATAGCATCAGACAATTTAGAACACCTTCTCTTTCTCTATTGTGTCTTTGTCTGAGGATGTGCTGGAAACACAGCACATCAGTTTTAAGTGGGCTGCCTCTTCACTTTCTGCTCAAGGGCTCTTCAGTCTTGTACTTGGGCTCAGCAGGGAGCCATCCTTCCAATATGCATTTCAAGTGCATTCATAAAAGCAAACACAACCATCACAAGTCACGGAGAAAAGTCGCTCTTTTCACGGAGTGTTATTTCCTGACCTAAATCAGTCTTTGCTTTGAATCAGTTTATGTTGCTAGTTATTTAGTAGATTGATTGCTGCTATGGCAACTGCACATCCCACTTGGCAGCCACACGCGTTAGTCCTTGATGAGTTCCCAGTGAAACGTTCCTTTTTTTTTTTTTTTTCCAAATGCATATTTTTATTTTATTTTTATTTTGCAGTTGCTCAAAATGAGAAAAATATTTCGGGAATTAATTTGCTTTGACATTGCCAATATCAAGCTCATTTTGTTTGGGGAAGGTAAAAATGAGCCTTGAGGTATTAACAAAATAAATAAATTAATTAATTAAAAATGGTGAATTGTTTTTCTTTCCAAACGGTGGCAAAGCTATCTGGGTGAAATTGAAAACAAGCATGGCCACATCAATACTCCTTATCTCAGGTTTGCAAAAATTCCAACCAACTGCCAAAAACAGAGCAGGATAAAACAGTCTTGTTTCTGAAATACCCTAAGCAAATACATTTTTCTTTACCTTCACACTAGGGAAAGATAATCCGGCTTTTTCTCCACTCCCTACAGCTTGTGCTAATATTTTAGTAAGAAAATACGCACTTTGCACATCAATCCAGTTAAAGCAAGAATGGCTAATTTGCAGCCTTCCAGAAAGCATTAGGCTACTATTCCCATTATAGTTTGGGTCATGAGGCTCCAGCTGATGGGAACTGGAATTCAACTACATCTGGAGTGCCACACATTGACAATTCACGAGTTAAGGTTACTCTGGGAGCAGCAGCATAGAATTGAAGGATTGTAGCCATCAGACCAAACAACACTACATTTCACAAAGAATCAATTTAGTGTAACTTAACAGACATTCCCAAAGAAGAGGTGTTGTTAAAGCATGACACAAATCCTTTCAGTGGGGAAAAAATGTATATTTCTTTAACAAAGCACAATGGTCTAGGTTTTTCCCCCCTCTTTCCAACAAGGCTAGATGGGAGTAGCAGAAGCCAATAAAAACCATGTAGAATTTAATCTTTATTTTTGTTAAGATATAGCAATTTCCCAATAATATACTGTTGAAAGCTACAGTTTCTGAATTCTGAACAGACAAGATGTCCATACATAAGATGAGAAACAAACATATCTAGTGTCTTACTCTGGTGAGATTGAGAAGACATTGGGTGAAGATTAAAGCTGGAGGACACACACCAGCTTTGGGATTCTAGTAGTAGTTCTAGTAGAAGTATCAAGATGCTCAACAGCTAAGACTCAAACAAGCTGAATCTGAAGACAACCCAGAATAACTGCAAGACAGGATTCATGGTTGTTGGAAGGTTAATTTCCAGGGGTATTAAATCCTGAATTTAATGAAGGTTCTAGAATTGTAGCAGCATCACCAGGACTATAAGAGGAATGATACTTTAACGTTGTATTCAGGCTATCCCACCAACCCCATGCAAGTTAATTATTTCTGTATCTTATTGTTAGAACTTATTGCAAGATACCTTAAACGTGTTTTGAGGAACTTTGAAAAGAAAGACCATACCCTTATTATAAAACACAGGTTTTTCATCAAAAACATTCAATACTTCATCTCTAAGTAGGATGAGAAAAGAATCGTACAATTCGGTGTTGACAATATTAAGCTAGATGGACTACAGTAGTTGTCTGATTAGGTATAAATCACTCTACTGTTCTGTGAATACCCAAATCTCACTCTATAGCTAGAAACTAACAGGGATTTAAAGAGATTGAACATTAGGCTGAGAACATCTCTTTACAGCCTCTGGCTTTGTCTTTTCTCCTCTCTTGGGAATATGAAGAAGACTGAAATATTTTTGTTTGTGCTACACTGATATTTGGATCTAAGAGAATTGGAGGATTCACTTATCTAAGAGCTGGGGTAGTTGTAGAGCCCATGAAGAAATATGAACTACAGATTCCATCAGTGGATTCAGAAGTATGTACAAAGGGGGTGTCTTCATGCATTATGCTGTCTCTTAGATAAATCACTCATTTATTATCACCAAAGAGTTTTCTGACCAAGCCAAATTTTATTTTATTTATTTTATTTGCTTGTCAAATATGTACAAGATAACAAGTATAGGTACAAACATAAACATGCACAAAGGAAGTAAATACAGATAAATGGGGAGAGTAAGACAGGGACAGTAGGCACGCTGGTGCGCTTATGCATGCCCTCTTTATGGACCTCTTAGGAACAGAGTGAGGTCCACAGTAGAGAGTTTGAGATTGAAGATGTGAGAGTTTGAGGCTGTAACAACTGAGTCAGGTAGGGGCATTCCAGGCGTTGACCACTCTGTGCCGAAGTCATATTTTCTGCAATTGAGTTTGAAGCAGTTTATCTTGAGTTTGTATCCATGTATTACTGTGTATTATTGTGGTTGAAGCTAAAGACAGGCAAGACGTTGTAACAGACAATTTTGTGTACTGTGCTTAGACTGGACCACAGGCAGCGCTGTTCCAGATTGTCCAAGCCCAAAATTTCAAGCCTGGAGGCATAGGGAAATCAACAAGGTAAAAGATAATGAAGGTACAGTAGAATGCATGAATTATGTATCATTTCAGCCAAGTCTGGTAGCTCAGTAAGGGAGCAGTTGTCACCATGCCTATGGTGGAGGGGCTTCTAACATAAGAGCGTTTAGCCAGTTGAAAACAACTATTAATTGCCAGAAGTGATCTATGCTGGAAAAGTGTGGAGTTGGCAACATAAACACAAAGGCTCATTCAAACCAAAGGTCAAAACTAAGAGCTGTTTTAATGTCTTGAGTATGAAATCTTGTTTCCATTGGAGTAGAGGGCAAAGATAAGAGTTAAGAGCTTCCCCAGATGAAAAGCAAAAACCATTTTAGGAATAAATGTAGTGTCTGCATGTCTATTATACCAGCTTACCATGAAAAGGAGGGGATGTCTAGTTTTTACACAAACTATTACTAATCCTGAGAATGAAAAACATAATATCTAAAAGCAATCCTTAAAATTAATAACTGGAGAAGACAATTTATCGAAAGGTATTCATAAAGGTATTTATTAATGAACCTAGACCAGGGGTGTCCAACCTTTCACCTTCCCTGGGCCACATTAGAAGATGAAAATTTGGTTTGGGCCGCACATAATTAAATTAAATAATTAAATTAAATTAAATTAAATTAAATTAAATTAAATTAAATTAAATTAAATTAAATTATTAATAAAATAATAAAATAAAATAGAATTATTATTTATTATTAATTATTAATTATTTATTAAAAATTATTTATTTTTATTTTATAATTTTCTGGCCAAATTTTGCGGGGGAGGGGGAAAGCCCGCCTCGCGTCTACCTCTCCTCCTGCAAATTATTTATTTTTTATTAATTTTCCGGCCAAATTTTGCGGGGTGGGGGAGGGGGGAAGAAAGCTCGCCCGCCTCACACCTACCTCTCCTCCTGCAAATGCAGCAGCGGCGGCAGCGGGGCGGGGGCAGAAGCAGCGGCGGCGGCGGGGCGGCGGGGGCAGAAGCAGCAGCGGCGGCAGCGGCAATGGGGGCAGAAGCAGCAGCGGCGGGGCAGAAGCAGCAGTGGCGGCGGAGGCGGGGGCAGAAGCGGCAGCGGCGGCAGGGGCAGGGCAGAAGCAGCAGCGGTGGCGGCGGCAACAGCAGGAGGTGGCGGGCGGGACTTTGGGCTGCGGCTGCCCGCCTTTTCTGTTGCTCGCCTCGCCCCACCTCGCGCCTACCTCTCCTCCTGCAAATGCAGCAGTGGTGGCGGCGGCGGCGGCAACAGCAGGTGGCGGGCGGGACTTTGGGCTGCGGCTGCCCGCCTTTTCTGTTGCTCGCCTCGCCCGCCTCGCGCCTACTTCTCTTCCTGCAAATGCAACAGCGGTGGCGGCGGCGGCAACAGCAGGAGGTGGCACGGCGGGACTTTTAGGCTGCGGCTGCCCGCCTTTTCTGTTGCTCGCCTCGCCCGCCTCGCCTGCCTCTCCTCCTCCTCCTCGCTGGATCTTTCATGAAGGTTGGGGTGGGCGTTGGGCCGCATTACGAGGCGACCTGGGCCGCATGCGGCCCGTGGGCCGCGGGTTGGACAAGCCTGACCTAGACAAAGACAAAGATAAGCTTCAGGTAGAAGCCAGGCTCAGTGGGTAAGGGGAGAGAGGTTCACAATACTTTTCAATATTTCTTTGCTAACGTTAGTTAAAATACCTGCGACTAAATGATCGCAAGTTGAATACAAGATATGTATAGATCTGTTAAAATTCATTTCAGATTCCAGAATGCATCTTGGATTGTATACAAGTGGGCTATAAAGAAAAGAATACATGATATAACAAAATAATAGAGAGCTGGAAGGGAACTTGAAGACCATCTAGGTCAACCCCAAGCAAGAAACCCTATACCCGTGATGGCGAACCTATGGCAGACGTGCCACAGGTGGCATGCAGAGCCATTTGTGCCAGCATGCAAGCTGCAGGCAAACTTACCTCACTGCACACGTGCGCACCTCACAGCTGATTTTCGGCCTTTTTCGACCTCCCAAAGGCTTGAGGGAGGCTTCTGCAAGCTTTGTAGGCCGAAAACTAGCCCCATTTCATCACTTCCGGTATTTTCGGAAAAACAGGAAGTGATGAAACGGGGCTAGTTTTCAGCCTACAAAGCTTGCAGAAGCCTGCAGAAGCCTTCCTCAAGCCTTTGGAGGCCAAAAAAGGCCTCAAACCGGCCAAAAATCAGCTGTTAGGCGCAGTGCAGGAAGTGGGTGGCGGGGGGTAGGTGGGGGGGATTGTACGCGCATGCGTAGGGGACATAGGGGGGCGCACATTGCCTTCTGGATGCTGGCACGCGAGCGTGAGCATGAGAGTATGCGCACAATTTTTCGCACAGGAGCCCAAAAAGGTTAGCCACCACTGCCCTATACCATTTCAGACAAATGGCTGTCCAACCTCTTCTTAAAAACCTCCTTTACAATTTCTGGTGGAAAGTCTTTCTACCGACTAATATAAAATATCATATAATATAAAAATAAATAAAATAAAATAAATAACAACAAGAACAATAATAATAATAGAGTCCATTTTTTTTCCATTAGGAAGTTTTGCTTAAGAGCTGCAACTTTGAGATATAATTAGTTGTAGTGGTTCATTAAAGTAATGAGCGAGAACAAATGCATTAGGGATGTTGTCTCTTCAGAGCAAAACTTCCACAAAACTACCAATGGATCTTCTTTTGAACAATTCTCGGTGACCCACAGTTTTGTAATACCGTCTTCTGAAATAAGGAACATTTTATCATCATTTACTGCAGGAAATGCAGATACTTGTTCCAAATCACTACCTATCTGTCTCTCCAAAACATTGCCCATTGTTTTGTTTTGTTTTTAGCAACAGGTGAAATATCGCAATGAGGTATCATGAAACTGTTGGTCACTGCACTCATGGATAACATGCCTGTTTGACAAGAGAACAACTTTGGATAATCCACAGTTCTTCACCTTATTATTTTTTTTTTTTTTGACCAAAAAAGGGCTATATTTGTTCTTTATGAATGGTGATCTAATTTGCAGAATGACCTTTTTTTATGTTGCTGTATATAATTGTGCCTTTATATCGATGTACTGTTCAGTTGCATCCTTTTCTGTGGTTGTACATATTTTTTTTTTAAAAAAGACAAACATAAACAAGCAAAACATAAAAACATCAAGCCATCTTCCATATATGTGTGTCGGTTGGTTTACAAATTGTTTTGTGCTTCCACTTCATAGTCTTCAATTACAATTACATTGTATATATTCTCATATTGTCAATCAAATATTCCTAAATACATTAATATCATTATTAATCAATCATTTGACTATACTATTATTCATTCATGTTTTACAAGATAATCCATATTTTATTTAATTTGTTTTGTGACAGTTCATATTATCATCTCAGATCTATCCTACAATCATTTTGTAAGATATAATAAAAAAATACATTTTTATATATTCATTATGTTCTAAAAATCTACATATTTCATCACCATGTTTTATTGTCTAACCATTGATAGAATAGATCCCAAATTTTATAAAATTGTTTATCATTTTGTTCTCTGATTTCAAATGTCAATCTACTCATTTCAGCACATTCCAATATTTTCTTAATAATTTCCTCCTGTGATGGTACTTTCTCATTTTTCCAGTTTTTCACAAACACAATCCTAGCCGCTGTTAATACATTTACAATCAGGTATTTCAATTCGTTACTATATATTTCAGGTAAAATTCCCAATAAAAATATCTCTGGTTTCAAGTCTATATGCTTTTTTGTCATTTTTTCCAACCATGTGTGGATTTTAGTCCAATATTTTTTGGCATCCGCACAAGTCCATCTGTGGTTGTACATCTTGATTATTTCCCAACTATTGATAAAGGGAATCAGTATAAAAGTAATCAATTTCGGGCATGTCAGGCACAGAAATGACTAAATCAAGAACCAGACTAAATCCATCAATACTGCACAATTGGTAGAGTTGGCACAAGGAACATGAAGCTTTTGAAATCAGAACTCATCTAACCATCAGATGATCATTCTGGCATGTTTAGTTTTTAACCTCCCCTCCCCTGTATCTCTAATCTTAGAGAAGGGGAAAGAAGGGACACAGGGATACGGGATTTTTTTCCCCATTATTTGTTCTTCCTTTTTGCTCATTCTGAAGAATTGGGGATTAGGTATTTCCTTGTGTAATGTCATTGGTCCAGAAAGTAGGACTAAATAATCTCAAGAAGTCTAGTTGAGGTGAAACTAAAACTGCTTGACTAAATTTATCTGAACCACAGAGACAGATGGACACAAGAATTTCTCCATGTCTATGATTCTTTACATATGAGTTATATTTTCCCTTAGGGAAGAAATGGCAACAATCCCCATGGCACCTCTTTATAATAAGGCTTCAGCTGGAAGGATGAATAAACCTTCTCAATAAACCTTTTAGGAAGGCCAACAATGTAGACCAGAGTCTATCTTGTGCTCTCTCTCTCTCTTGTTTTTTAATCAGACCACACAAACACACACACATACATCATGTGCAGAAGAAAGCTTTCTGCTGAACATTACATAGTTTTTATTTGTGTCCTCTAAAACCATCAGCCTTGCAATGAAAAGAAAAAGAAAAAAAAACCTGCCCTCATGGCAAAGGGCTAAGGCTACAATAAGCCAACGATACACAGAAACAAAAATAATATAAAGGTAAGACAACTAGAAAGTGAAAAACCTAGAAGTGTAAAGCAGATCTTGTAGAGATATTGTTGTGATGATCAAGAGGGGAGCCAAATGGAAACCTTTTACAGAATTGGGATTGTTGCCAAAATCTAGCTCTAGAAATCATGGACAGACAGACTGCTCAGGGACAGACTGTGAATCCCAGAGGCCACAATGAAGAATGTTAAACTGTAATCCATGCCTTGCAAATCACAATGATTATTGTGTTTCTCCAAAAGCAAGACCCTTTCTTATATTTTTTTTGCCACCAAAAAAGACACTAGGTTTTATTTTCAGGGGGGTGGGGATGGTCATCCACTGACTCATCTCATCGCCCCTGTCCTTTTTTTCACTGTCAGAGGCCTTCAGGAACTTCTTCAGCTTCAGATAGTTGCAGCCAGGCCTCACACACCTCAGCCCATTTCTTCTGCATTCGGCAAGGCTTTTCTGAAGGTCTCTGTAGCTGATAACAGAGCTCCGGATCAATCCGGAGCTGTAATCACCTAGAGGCCTTCAGGGAAAGGCCTTTAGAAAAGGCCTCTGTAACTGATAACTCCAGATTGATCCAGAGCTCTGTAATCACCTACAGAGGCCTTCAGGGAAAGCCTTTAGGAAAGGCCTCTGTAACTGATAACATAACTCCAGATTGATCCAGAGCTCTGTTATCACCTACAGAGGCCTTCAGGAAAGGTTTTAGGAAAGGCCTCTGTAACTGATAACATAACTCCAGATTGATCCAGAGCTCTGTTATCACCTACAGAGGCCTTCAGGAAAGGCCTTTAGAAAAGGCCTCTGTAACTGATAACTCCAGATTGATCCAGAGCTCTGTAATCACCTACAGAGGCCTTCAGGGAAAGGCCTTTAGGAAAGGCCTCTGTAACTGATAACATAACTCCAGATTGATCCAGAGCTCTGTTATCACCTACAGAGGCCTTCAGGAAAGGTTTTAGGAAAGGCCTCTGTAACTGATAACATAACTCCAGATTGATCCAGAGCTCTGTTATCACCTACAGAGGCCTTCAGGAAAGGCCTTTAGAAAAGGCCTCTGTAACTGATAACTCCAGATTGATCCAGAGCTCTGTAATCTCCACCTACAGAGGCCTTCAGGGAAAGGCCTTTAGGAAAGGCCTCTGTAACTGATAACATAACTCCAGATTGATCCAGAGCTCTGTTATCAACTACAGAGGCCTTCAGGAAAGCCTTACCAAATGCAGAAGAAATGGGTCGAGGTGTGCGAGGCCTGGCTGCAACTATCCAAAGATAAGTAGTAGGGCAGCTCCATACACACCCCATCCCCACCCTAGCTTAATTTTTACTGGTGCACCCTGGAGTGGGCCGGGTCTTAATCAGGGCTTATTTTGGGGGGTAGGGCTTATATTGGGCACATGTGTACAAATCAAGCTAGGACTTACTTTCTGAGTAGGTCATACTTTTGGGGAACATGGTAGGTACCTCTATTTAGTACACCATCCATGCACTAACCCAAACCAAAGACAGCAGACTTTCTGGCTTAGCACAATTTGTGAATCACTGGGGTGATGTTTCACTTTTGATGACCAAATAGCAAAGCTGGCATAAAAAGACCAGAGGTATCAGCATGTCATGGATTACCTGCCTTTCATACGAGAGTGCCAAGGTTTACATCAGATTTCTTGCACTTCGGAAGCCACCATTCATTCATACAATTCTGTACATGCCTACTGTAAGCATATGTGAATTGTCTTTTCATTAAATTCCTATTAAAAACCCACAACTTCACAACAAATGGCACGCTCCCGCTACATTCAGAGATATTGTCCAGTGATTGTATATCAACCGAGAAGACATTTTTTCCCCAGTGTCTTCCTGTAAGAAAACATATCATTGCTTAATATAATCTCTAAACCACAGGATGGGAGGAGAGAAGCAACAATTCCCCAAAGTAAACTGCTTTACTGACTTTTATTTTGATCAAATAAACCGCATAACACAACATACACAGGCACTGAAAACAATCCTTTGGAGAAATGTAATCTCTAAATAAGTACCCCCAGCTTTGCAGCTTGGTTTATGGAGGCAAAAAAGAAAGAAAGAAAGAAAGAAAGTCGGTCATGCAGCTGCCAAGTTATAAATAAGCGATATAGAGAAATGCAGAGATGGAACAGGATGTAGCTGTGACATGTTACTCTGTTACAGCACATTGCACATTGTCACAGCCAACCAGCCGGTATATAAAAAAAAAACGCACACAACAAGCTCAACATGATATTCTCCAGGTGTCAAGGGTTATAGCTCCCTTCCACCAGCCAACATGTGTATGAGAGCTGTAATCCAACATCTCAGAACAACAAGCACCAGGAAGGGAAACTAAACTGAAAATAAAAGAAGCTTGAGCCAGTTGTTCAGGCTCCTGATTTAGAAAGATGGTACAGAGAAGAGGGACAGCCAACGGAGATTGTCAGCCTCTTCGCAAGGCCTCTGCTAGCATGGAGAGAAGGGGAAGAGAGAAAATCATTGAGTCATCCAAGCAACTTGGCTTTTGAGACATGGTCAAAAAAGGGACAATAGGTGAATGCATTTGTGGGTTGGATCCATCTCCTCACCTTTTAATCAGAGGACTTCTGATTGACTTGTTCTCTAGAACCCCTAAGGACGGAAACTAATTAAGGCAGAAGTGGGCTGCACTTATGTTCACAACCGGTTCACTGGTTATGAGCACGTGCTTCTCATGCATGCACCCCTTTGGGACCAAAACAGAGCTTTAAACATGCAGCTAATCAACTCAGCAGCTCTGCCACAGCAGGGTTGGCGCAGAACTCAGCTGGGCAGCAGGGGAGGGGGAAACAAGCAAGAAAGTTAGTTATATATGGAAAGGGTGGCACAAGGGTGGGTGGGCAGGCCCAGCCAGCGATCACAGCTAAGGGTTCACCTGAAGCCACGTGACCAGGCAGCAGCCCACCACTGAATTAAGGAGAGTATCAACCTAGATCTTGGAAGCCCATGGAAGAAGCTTTGCCTTATCGTCAAGGATGTAGGATTCTCCTACCTCAGCTTCTCTTCTTCACCCCAATTCATCATGTTGCTTCTCTCTAAGTGTCCATAGATTCCAGTGTGAATGGTGTAATTGAAGAGGGATACATGCTGTTGAAAGACATAATAATAGTATTCCAATATTTGAGGGGCTTCCAGAAAGAAGAGAGGGTCAGTCTATTCTCCAAAGCACCACACAAGAAGCAATGGATGGAAACCAAAGGTGGTATTCAGCATGTTCTGACCAGTTTTGGAGAACCGATAGTGGAAATTTTGAGTAGTTAGGAGAACCGGCAAATACCACCTCTGATTGGAGATTTTTACAGTATCCTTCCCCTGCCACGCCCATCAAGGCACACCCACAGAACCAGTAGTAAAAAAAAAAATTTGAATCCCACCACTGATGGAAACTAATCAAGACTTCCTAGAACTAAGGTGAAACTTCCTAAGGGTGAGAACAATTAATCAGTTGAACTAGTTGCCACCAGAAGTTCGGGGTGCTGAAACATTGGAGGCTTTTAAAAAAGAGATTAGACAACCATTTGTCTGAAATGGTGTAGGGTTTCTTTGCTGAACAGGGGATTGGACTGGATAGAAGTGTTATTTTGACTTAATTGGGAAATGCTATCTCTTGCTCTCCTGCTGCTGCTGTATGCTGAGTTACCTTAAAATATATTTGATTCTCGTTCATTTTGAAAGGTGAATTGAATTTAGAGTCCAGAGGGCACTCACTTTAGGACTAAAATGAGTGTAGGGTGTATTCAACCACCAGGTGACCTGATAATCTGCACTAAAGGTCTTGAGGACCAATGGAGACAGAAGACCAGGACTCTTCTCAGAGGCCCTGTTGTGTCTGCTCCGTTTATGCTGATTCTAATACTACTTGTGCAATCTTTATGGAGTTTCACATATGCGTAAATGGACTGCACATAAAGAAAATAATGTGGATTTGGAAAAAGCTGTTTAAAAGGAAGAAAGTTCCCATTTACAAGGTGCTGGTGTTTTGTTCCTCTCCAACCAAACCTTTAACAATCCTATAATTGAGAGGGCAGAAAATATTACTTGGAAGAACCAAATGAAACCAAGTCTGCTTAATCCACGGCCCTGTTGGAAGAAACTGTAGGATGCCATGTAAGATGCCTGCAGACTTGAATAGCTTTAGAAAGTCCCTGTAAAAACTATGTACAAACAATTGTTATACATTCAGATGAGTGGCTCAGACGTCCCCAGTTTTATGTAAGGGACCCATCTCTGAATATCTTTGTATAACTTACTATTGTGTTTCTGGACATTGTCTCCCTCTCTCTCTCTCTCTCTCTCTCTCTCTCTCTCTCTCTCTCTCTCTCTCTCCTTTAAAAATGAAATCAGCATGTGAGCAAAATTGTTTTTAAGTGCATGAAGTTTGATTGCATGTAAAAATAAAAAAAAACCAAAAAAAAGCCACATCAAACACCAGAGTGACTGAGAGACGAGCATGTTTATGCAAATTAACGGTGGGATCTGACAGATTCAAGAATGTATGCCAGCAACTTTAAACTCTTTAGAGAAAATAAGAACAATAAATAATAGTTCAATGAAACAATTGCTAAGGGGGCCATCAAAAAAAGAACGGCCGTCTCCCCGCCATCCCTTCAATCTGAGCACTGACGCGGACTGCTCTTCCCTGACAACTTGTCATCTTCCCGAATGCAAGAAATATTCTTTCACAAAAGATGTTTAAATGGGAATACGGGCTGTTTTGAATACTTATGAACACATTGCTGCAGTTATATGCAATTAAATGGAAGATTCTCCCCAATTCCCCTTCCCTGCCCTGAACAATGCATCATTGTCCCATTGGGTTACAACAAGATGTAATTTATCATCTCAATTAAATTATGTTGTCCATTATACCCAGCTCTTTAATTGCTGGGGACTGATAAATCTACGGAGAGAAAAGTGGAAAAATTTCCAGCATGAAATATCCAAGGATTTTCCCACCGTGATTCTTTCAAGAGCGTTAGCCTGAATAATACATCATAGCTTTCAACAAGGTGTCAATGGGAGAAACCCCCTACCTAATAGGCCACACCTACCAGCCTTTATTTTCAATAAACTCTGGTTTATTACATTTTCAATTAGAGCCAGGTAAACTAAATAGCCGTTCTATTTTCGCCATCTTTCAATCATGCAAACGGTGCTCAGAATCACCTAGAGTGATTCTGCTCAACACTTAATGAAATGGCTTGCGGTTGCTAATGAGACACTTTTTCATCGGAGCTCTTTAAATGCAAACAGGATCTGCTGTCCCTTGTATTTCTTTTCAGAGTACCAAACTGACCCGTTTGTTTCAGTGGTGGGATTCAAAAAAATTTACTACCGGTTCTGTGGGCATGGCTTGGTGGGCATAGGGGAAGGGGAAAGATACTGTAAAATCTCCATTCCCACTCCACTTCAGGAGAAAGTTACTGCAAAATCCCCATTCCCTCCCCACCCCACTAACCTGCTTTCCAGCTCTGTTCTCCTATGCAGGGCAACAAAAGAAGACCCAGCTAATCAGCTGGGACTCGGGAGGCAGAGAATAGATGGGGGCGGGACCAATCAGAGATGGTATTTACTGGTTCTCCGAACTACTCAAAATTGCTGCTGCCGGTTCTCCAGAGCTGGTCAGAACCTGCTGAATACCACCTCTGCTTTGCTTTCTGTATTTTGACATCCTAAAAATTACTTTAATGAGTCAAGAAAAACCATGGAGACGTTGAACTTGCTGGAGCCTAGATTGGGAATCTGCAGCCTATATGATATTGCTAAAATAAAATTCCTAGCCTTCTTCACCCTTCCCCACAATGGAGATTAAGTTTCTTTTTCAAAGCCAGTGCAGCCTTTATTTATTTATTTATTTTAAAAAAGAAGCATCTGTAAAAAAGTGCAGCCTTTTCTCAAGAGGTTGGACAGAAAACAGGCAGAAAAGGCCTTCCAAGGCACAGGTGTTTTCAAACCATAGAATGATCGCAGAATAACTGATGAAGCCCTTACACCAACAATTATGTCTCAAATGCAACCAAGGTTTGATTTACTTTTATTTTTGTGTTTGCAGTGAAACTGTCTCAAAATCTCTCTCTTTTTTTAGGCAGAGGAGATGGTGGATCAGAAATAATCTTCCACCACCCAGATGGAAATGAAAGAGAACACCAGAGACTGTGGATTGGTAACAGGATAGCATCTTGTTTGTTTAAATTAAAAGTTCTTCTTCAAACCAGCTGAAACAGGGAGGCAAGTGGGCACAAGCTGCTTACCAATCCCACTGTAAAAGCTTCATCAAGTGGATAATTTCTTCTTTAAAACTGTTATTCTTCCAACATACCCCCAGTCTGTAGTATTAACATTCTGGCCGGAGAATTCAGGGAGTTGAAATCCACACATCTTAAATTTGCCAAGGTTGAAAAACACAGCTACGCCCTATCTGCTTTCCTTCTACTCCTAGTTGCTCCAAATTCCCGGGATATTTGTTCAGGTTGAGACAACTTCTGAAGGAAATTCAAGTGGATCAGATAAAAGTAATCAATTCCGTTGTAAAATGTGAGCCACAACAAATTTTTATTCCACACACCCCTCACCTTACCCCAAGGTGCAATTGCAGTTTTCTCATAAAAATATCTGATTATGAGAAATAGCCCTAGTAACTCAATAAGAAGGCTTTTAATGGCAATCAGAGTGCAAAACTGGACAAGTCTGGACCACATTTTCCAAACTCTCTCAAACTGAAACTTTGATTAAGCATGATAAAACAGAATAAGCCAAAAGCTAAAACATTAATGACATGTTTACAGTCATTTCTATAGAATAATGTTGGCTTGATCTGTTGGCAAAATAGAGTTACTTTACTCTGGACTAGTAGGGGTATAGTCTTTTGGCTGTGGGAGGCAATTGTATTCTAAATGAACAGCAAAATGGAATGCATAGCTAAAATACCTATTATACCTGGCTGTCTAGCTTCCAGAAAATTGCTTATTGCAAAGAGAAGGAAGCATACCAGAGCTTGTTAAATTGCTGGAATTAGCATGTTTAGATTTCATTTACAGTGTTTGCAATATGATTCAGTCTAACAGAGGCCATTAAGAGAAAAAGGTTTTAATGAACACCTTAAATATATTTCTAGATGGGAAGCACTGTCTACTCACCTACCTTGAGTGGAGAAAATCGAAAACTGTAATGCTATCTAAAAAAAAGTAAAAAAGCAAAAAAGAAATGCTACGTATGCAAAAACGGTGCTTTTTTGTTACTCCAAGAATTATAAAATAGCCACTTCTTTAGCAGTGCAAATATTGTTTATATTTCAGGAATAGTGATGTGGACAGACAAATCCACTATTGTGCCAGTTTCATTTAGTTTTTCATTTTTTCCAACCTTGCCTTTGTGTTTTGGTTCTGAAAAATCCCAGCATAACAAAACTAGTTTTGCATTTTGTGTTTCTCCTAGTCTGTACAGTTTTGCCTTTGCAATAATAATCTTTTGTCATATCCTTTCATTCTTGAAATATTTTGGGAGGATTTTGAAGTAGCACCAGAAAAAGAAGAGCACAACTTAATTCAGCAGTAGACTAGGTCTCTACTCCAGTTGAAATGCTTGAACTTTTTAGAATTGACAGCTGCCCTCCAAAACATAGGTAGAATAAATCTGTTTTAGTCAGTACATTTGTTTCTCCTATAGCTGTCTATTTCCCTCTTCTGTTACTTTCAGAATTTTAACTTTGTAAAATTTTATTTTTCCTATTTTTATTTTAACTTCTGAAGGAGTTCTTTCAGGTGATCAGGTTATGTCCAACACTGACTGAAAAGAAACACAATTGCAAGTTACTCTCAACTATTGGACAATGTATGCATGTATAAGGGACGTGGTGGCTCAGTGGATAAGACACTGAGCTTGTCAATCAGAAAGGTCAGCAGTTCAGCAGTTCGAATCCCTAGCACCGCATAACGGTGTGAGCTCCCGTTACTTGTCCCAGCTTCTGCCAACCTAGCAGTTTGAAAGCATGTCAAAAGGCAAGTAGAAAAATAGGGACCACTTTGGTGGGAAGGTAACAGCGTTCTGTGCAGCTTCGGCATTTAGTCATGCCGGCCACATGACCATGGAGACTTATTTGGACAGTGCTGTCTCTTCGGCTTTGTAACAGAGATGAGCACCGCCCCCTAGAGCCCAAAACAACTAGCATGTATGTGCGAGGGGAACCTTTGCCTTTACCTATGTATATAAATGTCTATTTACGCAATTTAGCAATAGCAATAGCACTTAGACTTATATACCACTTTATAGTGGTTTACAGCCCTCTCTAAGCGGTTTGCCTCCCCATATTGCCCCAACAATTTGGGTCCTCATTTTACCCACCATGGAAGGATGGATGGCTGAATCAGCCTTGAGCCTGACGGGATTTGGACAGAAGTGGCCTGCAGTACAGCACTCTAACCACTGCACCACCGAGGCTCTTTGTGCATGACCTAAGTCCAAATGGCGAGGGTTAAGAAGTGGGCTTCCATATATAATGTGCAATCTCCAATGAGCTTGGCCTGCCCCACAAGGATGCTTGTGGATTCTTAGCCAAGGAATTTCAGCTACCAGGATCAAGGAGAAGAGCCATCTCTGTTATGGCTCAACCTCTGGAATATCCTAGAGATCCTCCTTCACTCTTCTGGTCTTCTACAAGAGCCTTAAAATGTTGCTATGCTGGTTTGTTTGGGACCCTGATGGGAGTGTGCTATATTGGAGTTGTTGGCAGAGAGACGAATATCTATCCGCTGTACCATCCACGCTCCTGGTTTTAACTTTTCATTTATTTTGTAAATAAATAAACATTTGTTACTAATGTTCCTAATGCTGTTATATCAATGTTTTTATATTATTGTAAACCACCCAAGTACCTTAAAATGGTGAGGTGGGTAGCATATAAATTTACCAATTAAATAAATGGAGCCATCAATATTAATCCATCTATCAAGTGTGGGAAATCAGGGAATCCAGGCATTTCAAATAAACATAAAAGTTTATTGGAAGCTTAAGCTCTCTACAAGAATCTGAACTACTAACCACCAAAGCAAATCGGCAGTAGATAATAGTTCATGGAATGCAAAGTTGGTTGGGCTTGGATCTCTTGTGGGCATGAAGAGACTTGAGACTAATTATGTGTTTGACCCCTCCCTCAGACTTGCCTTGGTCCTCTCCTACACAGGTGATGGCGAACCTATGGCACATGTGCCACAGGTGGCACGCAGAGCCATTTGTGCAGGTACACGAGCCCCAGCCAAATGTACCTGTACTGCATATGTGCGTACCTCCCAGCTGATTTTTGGCCCGTTTGAGGCCTTTTTCAGCCTCCCAGAGGATCAGGGAAGCCTCTGGAGCCTTTGCAGGCCAAAAAAACATTTCGTATTTCCAGAAATACAGAAGTGATTAAATGGGCCCATTTTTCAGCCTCCAAACACTGCAGAGGCTTCCCTCGAGTCTCTGGGAGACTGAAAAAGGCCTCAAAGTGGCTGAACATCAGCTGGGAGGTGCACAGTGCAGGTAAGGGGGCGGCAGGGGGGATTGCACGTGCATGTGCAGGGGGCGTGGGGGAGGCAGCACACATTGCCTTCTGGATGCTGGCATGTGAGCGTATGCACGCAAGCGCACGCACAATTTTCAGCACAGGAGCCCAAAAGGGTTAGCCACCACTGTCCTACACTATCATAAATCAGAGTAGGATAACATGGCATCAAAATATGTCAAAACTTATCTTTTATATTCATTTAATTAAAAAAATGTTTTTAAAGAAAGAACTTGAAACATGGAGAGTCAATATACCAAGCTTTACAAATCAAGATACAAATCAAAACAAGCATAAGATACTGTTTAAACCAGTGATCCCCAACCTTTTTTATGCCGCGGCCCGGTACCGGCATCAGCTGGGCGCCGCCATCTTTTTTTGATGAAAAAGTGCTTCCGGTGACCTCACCGGAAGCACTTTTCATCAAAAAAGATGGCGCCAAGCGCTCCGGTGAGCTTTCTGGGTAGAAATGGCTTTCTACCTGGAAAAGCTCACCGAGCGCTAGCACCACCATCTTTTGATGAAAAGTGCTTCCGGTGAGCTTTCTACCGGAAAAGCTCACCGGAAGCACTTTTTCATCAAAAAAGATGGCGGCGCCCAGCAAACCAGCGGCCCAGTAGGACTTGTTCCACGGACCGGTACCGGTCCGCGGACCGGTGGTTGGGGACCCCTGGTTTAAACCATGAACTATTTTTATATATTTTCCTAACCTCACCCTAACTACACACAGACACACAACCAAGTCAGAAGTTCCTTCAAAACCTTTAAAACTTGAATGAAAAGTAATGCTTTCAGTGTGCTAGACACCAAGACATGGCAGTACTGAAACACTGATTTTCTTTCAGTTCAGTTTGCAGGACTTGGCTGTGAATGGAGGTTGGATAGGTATTATTTATGAAATGGTAGCTTGCAGTACTCATCAGTGCATCTTAAGCAACACACTGTCATTGGATTTTTTTTTTAAATAAATTTTATTACTTTTAAAATAGTAACAAAAAAAGAAAAAAAAAAGGGGGGGGAGATAAAAATACCTACATTATCCAGAAAGGAAAAAATGCATAACAAGTGCTTAAAAATAAGTGAAAGAAAGACAACAGGAAAAAATACAGAATATAATACATTGTTAGCATAATTAACAGTTGCAATTCTATATATCTAATACAAACATCATTCAAATATATGTGTTTATTTTTAATTTATTTATATGACTATTACTATTATTCTGTTTCTACAGAAGTTTGTTACCAATAAATCAATTTGATTTATCGAAAGGATAGAAGGCTGAGTCAATCTTGAGCCAGTCAGAATCAAACTGTTGGCAGTGGGCAGAGTCAGCCTACAATGCTGCATTCTAACCACTGCACTACTACAGCTCAAATAAAGAATTAGAAGTTCCTATATTGCTTAGATAATAGGAGAGTCTCTTAACTTCTATAACTTCTTAACTTCTATGGTATCAATGGATCTTAATCTATCAATTGTACAACACAAAATAATATTTAGAATTTAATGGATTCCATTACATTTGCATAGGAAATGATTGTCTATTACAATATTAAAGACAATGCTTCTTTAAAACATGCTTTTAAAATGTCTTGTGATTGTGTGACAAGTGTCCTGTGATTCTGTGACAAAAGCTAAAATTTTCAGAGAATAATATTCTCTTGAATTATATACGTAATACCTGAAATTTGACAACTGGACAACATAATGAATTTGCTGTGCCATTATAGTTAAAAAATCTTTGCAACATTGAAAGAATAAATGTATAGCTCCATTTACTCAATGGACTGAAGACATGATTACACTTGTTTCCCATGAGCAGATTATCTACAGATAAAGACTTTGATAGAAAAATATAAAGAAATATGGGATTTGTTTATACAAAATACTATAGGTTAAAAAAAGTATGATACAGTTGCATAACTGTCTTAGAAATCAATATACTGTAACTGAATTTTCGACTGCTGAAGAAGTTATCATTGGAACCCAGAAACAAAGTGTCAGTCTTTGTAAACACCATCACAAAGTTTCACCTTCAACCAATCAATTTCCAGGCTCTGGCAGGAAAGCTACAATTTCTAAGGATATAGATGGTGTTATTCACATAGATTTCTTGCCATTGGCACCAATATTTTTGAATTGAATTGAATTATTTATGGTCATTGTTTGTATATACACAGTATACATACAACGAAATTCACAATTTCAACACTATTAACATAGAGCGATATATTGCAATACTTTGAAACAATGATTAAGCCATTTGGAAGCAGAAGAAGTCAAGTTTGCCACCACATGACAATGTTAGGATTCACATGCCATAAAACACCCAAGTGGGCGGATCCATACCAGGGCGGATCCATACTGCTTCAAAAATTTTAGCAAAGGGTTCTCTGCCCGGTTGATGGGTGGGCGTGGCCTAGGTGGCCTCCTGAACCACAGCAGGGGGAACGTTTTTGCCCTCCCTGGGCTCCAAAGGCTTTCCTCGAGCCTTTGGGAGAGTGAAAATGGCCTCCCCGAGCTCTGGAGGCTCTCTGGAAGCCGAAAATGGGCCCGTTTCCCACCTTCCCAAACTTTTTTGCCCTCCCCGAGCCTCTGTGCATGCCCTGAATCCAAAATGGGCCATGTGGGGGCTCCTGGGAGGGGCAGGGTGGGGTGGGTAGGGTCAGCTAAGACTGGGATTTGTGAGTTCTCTGAACTGCACAGAATCTTAGCTAGGACCTCTCCCAAACCCCCCAGCAACCCACCCCGATCCATACACTTTCTTCCAAAAAGTAAGGAATATATTTGTGGCCATCTTAAAGGAAATCAACCCTGACTGTCCTTTGGAAGGACAGATACTGAAACTAAAGCTCAAGTACTTTGGCCACCTAATGAGAAGGAAAGGACTCATAGGAAAAGGCCCAGATGCTGGGAAAGATTGAAGGCCAAAGGAGAAGGGGACGGCAGAGGATGAAATATGAATTTGGGTTAACTTGGGGAAACAGGAGAGGACAGAGGAGCCTGGTATGGTATGGTTTATGGGGCTGCAAAGAGTCAGAGACAATTTAGCAACTGAACAACAACAATATTGGGGGCAACTGTTTGGCTCAGATAAAATGCTGAAAAAGATTATCCGGTCTTGGTTGAAAAGACATAGTGTGGAGTTCTGTTATTATTGGTAGAAGTGTATAACAAATGGTGGTGATTATATGGAAAACAGAATCAAAGAGCTCATTTCAAGGATTATTCTTGTTTCATTTGTTAAAATATTTTTATTTAAATTAAAACTATTGAGGTGGAAGCATTTGCTTCATTTAGTCTCTCTCTCTCTCACACACACACGCACACACACTATCAATATCTATCTATCTATCTATCTATCTATCTATCTATCTATCTATCTATCATCTATCTATCATCTCTATCTATCTATCTATCTATCTATCTATCTATCTATCTATCTATCTATCTATCTATCTATCTATCCATCTATCTATCTATCTATCTATCTATCTATATCACTATCATTTATCCATCTATTTGTCTATCTCTATCTATCTCTATCTCTCATCTATCTCTCATCTATTTTCGGTATATAATTTATCATTCGCTACTCCTGTGTATTGTGTACTTTTTCTAGAAGCACCTATTTGGAACCCATGGTGCTGAACTCAATCTCTAAGCTATCTAGTGAGATTGTTATAACTTCCAAGAGATCTGTTGGTATTTTAAAATTTTATAAAGTAAATATAAGTAAAATTAAAGTAGGGGACAGGTTTAAGATTTTCTGTCTGTAACTTAAACTCCACCATTAAATAATTGAACAGTGACTTCTGGATTATTACAAACAGATTTTACAAAATGACATTTCCAATGATTTTAATGGGAAAATGTATCTTCCTGTGTATTTAATTTGATTGAACTCAAAGTAGCAAACTCTAACAAACAAAGGGCTCAACTAATAAGTACAAAATAAATTTGCTTGATCAAAAGACAGATCTCTACAAGCTATCACTAACCACTGAATAAACAGAAGTCACTTTATGTGGAATCAAATGCCACCTCTGCAGAATCTTTAAGAACTCTCATTAAGCTTTATGCACTACAGAGACAGAATTGACAAACTGCCAAATCTTTCCAAGAGTTGACTTGAGCTGTTCCGCTCCCTACCTCCCTTTTCCATTTCATCTAATGGCAAATGGTAGTTACATTCAAGTCAAAAGTTATTTGATAGATCTGACTCAGAATATTTTTGCTCTGATATCAAAGGTTGAATTATGCAGTTTCAAAAGACGGGTTTCAAACAAGAAATTATCAACATGCTGTAGACATTCAAATACTAGAAAATGACATGGGACTGAGACTCTTGGTTATTATGCATATGATTCCATTCATTCTTCGGGTACAGTACATATTTTAGCCAAGACATTGCTACATATTTCTAAATAATTTCTTATATTCAAGTTGTCCGTGTAGTCATTCACTGACGGGAGAAATGAATTTCATTTTGATTTAAATGAGAAACAAGCAGGATGTTACATAGACCATGGTTAATACAGAAACACATTTCTCACTCACGTCCTGAATGAACCAGCTCTACAAATGACCCGATATTATTTCATGGAGGCATTAATTAATATATGGAAAAAATTAAAACTAATTGCTCTGTTAATTTACATGCAAGGCTAGATTCTAACCCATGAAATTTTCATAGCTGTACAAACTTGAGAAAAGCCATATCCAAATTTTGAAGTTATAAGGCAGCATAACATTCAGACACAAACTTGGAACTCTTGGTAATATATTTGTTTTCAGATTTATATTTCTAGCTAGACAAAAAAAATAATGTCACTGGATCCATTTGTATTAAAGCTCACTTTCCCAAAGGTTTGTCATGGTTAAATGGCATCTTGCATGGAAGCATCTCCACAAGGAATTTAAGTAGCTTCAGCTAGGCTATCTTTTTGAGTTTTTATCCATGATCAGTCTTATTCATTGACATTTGGTAAAGTTTATTTGTATCCAGAGATGCTGGAGATTTCTTGAAAACTAGATTGATGTTGATAATTCCGGAGCCAGTGCATAATTCAGTGCTCAACAGAGGACTGCAAAAATGTACTGGAGCTGCAAAAACCTTCTGAGCGATGAACACTTTGAATTTTCAGCCGGTTGCCATGAGAAATCCAAAGGACTGTTTTGCTTTACAGACCCATTTTGATACTTTTTTTTTTCTTTTTACTTTGACAACACATGAATTTATGGACGGGAATAGCAAAATGCTTAGTCTGCAGCTCATTTCCCTTGGAAGAATACAGAACTGTGGTATTTCTTATTTGTTCCTTTTTTTTTTAAAAAAAAAATTCTTCCTGCTCAGGAGAAATTGGAAATCACACATTCTATGCATCAAGAAAAGATGCATAGAAAATTGGAGCCCCTTTTGATGGAGGGAAAGATCAGGCTTTAAATAAAAGAATGGCTTGTAAATTACGTAGCTTGCTATACTAAAAAACCCATGGTTAGGGACACTCCTAAAAGAATGAAATGAAGAACTAGTCATGAAGAAGTGATATCCAACTATTCTGAGCCTGAGAGAACCAAGGCTGGAAACAGTGACATGGAAGAAATAAATAAACCAATAAGCCAGTATATAATAAAAAGCTTAATCGTTTAATATACATACATATGCACCTATATGCGGTGATACTCATTTCCTGCATTACATATTGCTTGATTTCTATGTTTGAAATATGTTACATAGTTAAGGGGGAAGAATGATATAGTTGCTTTAAGTATTACATTAATGTGATGTGACTCTGTGAAGCAGCTACATCTTTTTGTCAGGCTTATCTTGAAGCCCAAAAAGGCAACCTCAAGACCAGGCTGTCTTAATGAACTGTAGCAATAAAAGTATACCCAGCCCCATTATTAAGACTTATTTCACCATCCTTGGAACTGACTACTGCCATCTATGGATGTTAAACATTCGTTGGAAGTTGTGTCCTCATAAAAAATTCCTACAATATACGGGAGGAGCTCATTGGTTAGATCTCTTTGCATTCACAAGGAATATATGTACACATTTCCATATTTAAACAAAAGTCCAGATTAATATCAAGTGAACAACTGTTGAAGAAGTAAATTGTAGAGGTTTGCTTATTTTTTATTTATTTAATAAATATTGCCCCCCAACAATCTGGGTCCTTGTTTTACTGAACTCAGAAGGATGGAAGGCTGAGTCAACCTTGAGCCTGGTGAGATTCGAATTGCCAAATTGCAGGCAGATGGCAGACAGCAGAAATAGCCTGCAATATTGCATTCTAACCACTGTGCCACCATGGCTCAGAATATTAGGTAAGTATTATAACAAATGTGAGCATTGTAACATCACTGCCTCCTCAGTGGGATTGTCTAGAATTATTAAATAAGGTAGTTAAAAAAAAACCAATGGGAAAATTGTGGCAATTACTGTGTAAGTAGAAATGAATACATAACTAAGAGAACATTCACCCTACCCTCCAACCCCTACCACCAGTTCCTTTTTCCTTGAACATATTTATTTGAAAACATCGGGTGTGGCCCAAAATACTATACCCAAAGATGTGTTTTTCTAAGGAAAATTTGTGTCTAGAGCTTCTGCATATAAATGGAATTAGTATATACAATATTTAGAGAATATTTAAGATTAGGGTAGACCCCTGTGAGTAACTGCCATATTTCATATTTAACCTACACATACTGTCAACACCAAATGTGATCAGTGATTTCCTCCACCCACAAACCCAGCCATTCTCCAACAAACCATACATTGCAATTATTCCAGACCAATTAAAATGCATCATAGCGCTGGCAGCAGCATGAATTATTGGTCAAGCAGCTAGCATATCGTAAAATTTTATAGTTAAATTCAAGATTACTGTTGTCCATAAATATTCATGATTAAACTATGCTAGTTAATTTTCATGCATAGTCAAGCTTGGAAACATGGCTAAAATTTGTGAATCTTTAAGGATGATGAATGCTATATGACCATGTTGATATTCCACACATCACCTCACTAAAAAGCATGGTAAGAAAATATATTCATTAACTGCAAGGAAGAACAGGCTATCCAAAACCTAAGACAAAGCTTACTTTAAGGGCAGGGATACAGATAGGGAAAATCAGAAGCCTGAACAACCAGGGATTAAAATGGAGGATACAGAAAAGCAAAGATGCGAAATCAGATTTATGGCAGCTGTCAATCACTGCCTTAGAACTTTGATTTCCATTTCTGCTGTGATTTAGCAAATCTCTGGGGGACTTTTTAAAAAAAGAAAATAGTGTTTTGCTATATAACTTCACTTTGTTTTGTAGTTTCTGCTAGCTTAAATTATATAAGTAATGAAAACAGGAACATTAAAGTTGTCTTAAAGGTGAAGATGAAAAGAAGAACCTACCAGGAACGATTTAGTTGAACATTATGGTTCTGTCAGAGCCAGTTTTTTGCGTAGTGGTTAGAAATTGGGGACGGGGAGTTCTAGTTCTGCCTTAAACACAAAGCCAGTTGGGGAAGCTTGGGCCAGCCCTTCTCTCTTAGCCCTAGGAAGGAGACAATGGCAAACCACTTCTGAAATCATGGCAGGAAAGCTTCCAGGACTGTTCAGCAGGAGACGAAAGTGACTTGAGGGCACCCGCTAACCTCCTGAAAACAGGTCCTGGGGATGTGGGAAGGGGGATATTTATCCTACAATGTAAATCATTCCATCAATTTTTTAAAAAGGTCTATTCAAAATCAAAACCAGCCTATTCGAAATCAAAAAAGAAGAAGTCTTATTGGGGTGGGCAGTTTGTTCTGCCCTGTGGAGCCCCTGACCTCCGCCTGGATGATACTACTACCCTGGAACCTACCAAAAATTACCCAAACTGTCCAAAATCACATGAACCCATCAGACCTTCAGGGAAAAAAAATATTCCTCAAGCAGCAGCCGACCCAAGTCCATAACTGCCTACAGCAGTTCAATGATGTAGCATACATACACTCTGGAAGTTTGACCGAGAGGGAAGAGTCATGAAGCTCCATCTTGGAGATTATCATATCTTTGGGTTGTTGTTGTTTTTACTTATCCTCCTTTGTAGATATTGGTGTGCAGATGTCCACTTGATGGAGCCCCTAAACACTATGTCCATTGTTAGCATCCTTCCTATACTAGGGCCACCATAAGGTACAAGTAAAGGTAAAAGTTACCCCTGTCCAGTCATGTCCAACTATAGGGGATGGTGTTCAGTTCCTTTTCTTAAGTGAAGGAGCTAGCATTGTCTGAAGATGCTTTCTGTAATGTGGCCAGCATGACTATACACTGAGGAACACAGAAAGCTGTTATCAAAATGGTACCTATTCCCAATAAAAAAATATCTGGTTTCAAGTCTATGTGTTTCTTTGTCATTTTTTCCAACCACATGCAAATTTTAGTCCAATATTTTCTAGCGTCCTCACAAGTCCACCACATATGGTAATATTAGCCAGGTGTCTGATGACATTTCCAACATTTTTCGGATTTATTCTTGAACATTCTTGCTATTCTTGTTGGGGGAAAATGCCACCTGTAAAACATCTTATACAAATTTTCTTTATATACTGTTGACATTGTCATTTTATAATTTTGAGACCACAATTTTTGCCATTTCTCTAAATCAATCCCATATCCAAAGTTCTTCCCCCAAGCAATCATACTTTCTTTAACTTGTTCTTCCTCTAGTTTAATTTGAATATGAATATGAATGAATAAAATTATAGTCAAATGATTGTTTAATAGTGATACTAGGGTATTTAATCTTTGATTGATAATATGAGATCATGTAATGTAACTGTAATTGAGACTACGAAATGGATGCACAAAAAACTGGTAAACCAACCGACACACTGTTTGTATATTTATGAAAGAAAGCTGGATATTTTTATGTTTTGTTTGTTTTTGTTTGTCTTTAAAAACCAATAAAATTGTTTTTTTTTTTTAAAAAAAAGGTACCTATTTATCTATTCACATTTATATGCTTTTGAGCTGCTAGGTAGGCAGGAGCTGGGGCAAGTAATGGGAGCTCGCCCCATCATGCAGCATTCGGTGCTCAAACCTGGGTATCAGCTTTCCAGCTGGCAAGCTCAGCGTCTTTAACTGCTGAGCCATCACACCATACCTGAGCTGCAAAAGTCCAAACCACCTCTAGGGAGCAGAAAAGAGTCAGGTTCTGCCATCTGATGATAAAATACATCCTTACTTTAGGGCAGGAGAGGCAAATTGCTCTAAAGCGGAGAGAAGCCTCCGAAGAGTTGTTTCTTCAAACAGCTCTCTAACAAATATATAGGCAGTTATTTAGGTTTAATGTACTAAGGTGCCTTTATGTATGTTATGCAGGCCTTCAGTAAACTCTGTTTATATAGCAATACTTCCAGCAGCAATATTTTTAGTCTTTAGAAATAATCATATCTGACAAGTGTAGCAGAAATATGTGTTCTTTAGTATCACACTCCCTGCAGCCTCCTGCAGACAGCTACTTGGGCTCAAGAGTTAAATGTAAGTCCTTTGGAAAACCAAATACAAGCCTAAAGCAGGTGTGGGATGCTACCGGTTCTGCTTGGCTCTGTAGAACCGGTAGCTCTGAAGAGCAGCAGACACAGAACCGGTTCTGTGTCTGCTGCTGTTTGGCCCTCCTGCCCTCCCGGGCTCTTACCTGACCTTTATTTCCTGCTTTTTCAACCTCAGCTGTTTTGCAGTGCTTATCAGCTGTCTGAGAGGCACGGCTTTCATTGTATTACATGCGTAAAATAGAGAACCGGTAGTAACACTGGTTGAATCCCACCCCTGGCCTAGAACCCCTATGTTCCTGCCTTCCAAGAAGCATAAGTAATGTCTTGTGTGAATGATAAATCTGCATTTTATCTCAAGATGCATGCGCACCTAGAGTATCTGATGGAGAGAAGGAATGGACAACTTCATAATGCAAATTCTTATAGAGAACGAGCCTTTTACAGTATGGACCTGCAGGAGATTCCATTTCAGAAAATGAGGAAGTCAAACCATCTTTGGGGAAGAGCCATCAGATTGGTAGAATGTCTGTTTTTCTCTTGCAGGGTGCTTCCGGGTACAAATTAAAACTCCTGTCCAAAATTCAGAGGAGTTTTTCCAGTTAATAAACCAATGGAGAAGGAGAAGAACTAAGACTCTAAAGCAGCCTTCCATCATTACAAGATTACATACAATATACATTGGAATAGAATGGAATGGAATGGAATAGAATAGAATAGAATAGAATAGAATAGAATAGAATAGAATTCTTTATTGGCCAAGTGATGGGACACACAATGAATTCATGTCCCGTGCATAAGGTCTCAGTTGGACAATAAATATATAGGAAGTAATATAAGTGATATAAGTGACTATATTACGAAATAATTGGATAGAACAAAATGCACAGATAACAAATGGTGCCATGTTCCCACTTTAAAATAGTACCAGTCCAACAACAAGAAGACACATTGCCTTCTGGACAGCTGTCAATAAATGTGCAACACTGCAATTTTCCAAGACCACCTTCGACAAAGAAGATACTTCTTCCCGGACTCTCCATGGCAGCATTTCCCAACCTTGACCACTTGAAGATATGTAGACTTCAGCTCCCAGAATTCCCCAGATACTCACGCTGGCTGAGGAATTTTGGGAGTGGAAGTCCACACATCTTCAAATGGCCAAGGCTGGGAAACTTTGCTCTGTGGAATCAAGTATGACATTAAGAACAAGTTCCAAATTAGCACAGATTTGGGCAAGACCTACTTAGTTTCCAAGACTCCCAGTCCACAGAACATTGATCTAAGAAACTTGGGAAACCTGTTTTCCAAATTTCTAGTATGAGGTCATTGCTATAGATTGCTCTTGTATTCCATGGGGCAGGACTCTGTTCAGAGTTCCTAGACCAAGGAAGTATTCGGGTATAGCCCTCCCAAACTACAATTCACCACAAACATAAGGCTCTAGTACCACAAATATAAAAGAGGCCAATGGCCTTTATGTGCAAGGTTAAGTGATCTATATGCTGGTGATGTTTGGCGCTGTATCTCCCTGAACTACCATAGAGTAGGCAAGCAATACTATGAAGTTTTGACCAAGGATTAGGTGAAGCGAAGTAAACCGGGAGTTTCAGTGAGTCCTTCTACTAAACCAGGATGTCAAACTCAAGGCCCGGGGGCTGGATCCAGCCTGTGGGGTGCAGAGGTGGTATTCAGCAGGTTCTGACCAGTTCTGGAGAACCGGTAGCGGAAATTTTAAGTAGTTCAGAGAACTGGCAAATATTGCCTCTGACTGGCCCCGCTGCCATCTATTCTCTGCCTCCCAAGTCCCAGCTGATTGGCTGGGTCTTCTTTTGTTGCCCTGCACAGGAGAACGGAGCTGGAAAGCAGGTTAGTAAGGGGGGAAGGAATGGAATTTTGCAGTAACCTTCCCCCTGGAGTGCGGGGGGAATGGTGATTTTGCAGTATCCTTCCCTTGCCATGCCCGCCAAGCCATATCACACCCATCAAGCCACATCCACAGAACTGGTAGTAAAAATCTTTGAATCCCACCACTAGTGGGGTGGTTAGTTCTGGCCCGCTGGGCCACCCTGGAAACAGCAAAGGACCCACCCATGCTGCTGTGCCAGTGAAAACGGAGCTCTCCATTTTTGCTGGCAGAGGGTTGCAGGAGGCTGTTGCAGGGAGAGCACTTGGGTCATCACAGACCCCCCCCCATGATGCAAGTGATGTCATGCTGGCCATGCCCACCCCAGCCACACTGACCCTGACCCCTCAAGGTCAAACACAACCCTGATATGGCCCTTAATGAAATTGAGTTTGACACCCCCTGTACTAAACTAACAGTCCAAGCAGTGTCTTTCCAAAAGGGAAAATCAGGACAATATTTTGGAGGGGCCTGAAGGGGTCCATTAAAGGACAGTGGGAGCTGCAAAGAGAGTCATTAAGTTGAGTTGCGCTTAAAAGAGAGATTTTGTGCTAAAGGAACCCCTTGCTTCTCTCAGTGGAGATTTCCCAAGATCCATCATCTCTCCACCCAAATTGAGAGAAATCAGGTCTTCATGTAGATTCGCACGTAATATACCCCTTTGGTTCCATTGAACGGACAAATATAAACTGAGATGGGGACTGAAACTTTGCACCTACTGTTCCCTCCCTGTAAGGTTTGTAATGTAATGACGGAAGGTTCCCAATTCACAGCTTACAACTTTGCAGGCTCTAGTCCCCAAAGGAATCCTCTTTCCCACTGCAAATGAGTACGAAACCAGTAGGGATTTAACATAAGCAAATGTGAGAAATTCCGTGAGGCTGTTCAGAAAAGAAGCATAACCAGGAGTTCTAGATCTGTCTTTATTATAAGATGACAATAACAAAGTCTTCTAAGTCGGAAAATACCCCTCTCACCTCTCAATTTAGCACTCCTAAAAACTAGAGAGGATCCCCTTTGAGACACTTTTACCACCCCTGCTCTGTCAGACTCAAATTCTGTTTATCGGGTGGCTGTCTAGATCAGGGCTTTCCAACTTTGGCAACTTTAAAACTTGTGTGGACTTCAACTCCCAGAAGTCTTAAGGTTACCAAGGTTGGAGACCCCTGGTCTAGATCAGGGGTCCCCAACCACCGGTCCCCAGTCCGTGGATAATTTTTTACCGGGCCGCAAAGCTTGGGCGCCGCCATCTTGTTTCGACAGCACTTCCGGGTTTTCGGTTGCTTCCGGGTTTTCGGTTGGAAAATGCTTCCGGGTTTTCAGTTGGAAAGCGGCGTTTGGGTGCTCGCGCCTTAGTTTCGTCGGGGGGGGGCTTATGAACGAAGAGCCGTCCGATTATCCTCTGAATTTGGCGGTGCTGTCTCACATTACTCAGGTACCGGTCTGTGGAAGAATAAATAATCATGAAACTGGTCCCTGGTTTGAAAAAGGTTGGGGGCCACTGGTCTAGATTATGGTCCTATCTCCCAAAGTTATTATCCACATAGAGTGGTGGTATTCTACCAGTTCGGCCCAGTTCTGCAGAGCCGGTAGCAGCGATGAGCAGCAAAGACCAAACCAGTTATCTCTGCCGCTCTGTTGTTGGGCCTACCCGCCCACCCAGGCTTCCGTACTCACCTTTATCCTCTGAATTTGAAGCGCAGCTGCTTTGCGCAGCACAGAATAGCAGCTGCTGAAGCGACCGGGATCGTGCAGCTTTGCAGGAGGTGAGTTAGAATGCCTCTGGGCCTATCAAGCCACGCCCAGCAAACCGGTGGTAAAAATATTTGAATCCCACCATTGCCCACATACCATTACAAGAAGGCAATAGTATCATGTTGGAGCAAATACTTCTGAGATTCAGGAGTTAGTCCATCTAGTTCAGGGGAGAGGAGGATGGTTAATCCAACTTTTTCAGCTGGTTTTTCTTCTCTCCCGTGTTGGAAGAATGGGCATTAACACCTGCTATGTAACTGGCCATAGACTACATTTCCTCTGGAGGACTCATTTTCAAGTGTTCTGATGAGTCCATGTAGGCAGTTTGACCTTCACACTTCACTGCAGGTTCAATCACTAGCAAGATTTGATCGGATCCCAATCACATGTTGTTTATTGACTTGATTCAGCGTGTACCAGCTGCATTCCAGTTGCAACTGTTAAGTGGTTCTTGGCTGTCTGCCCGGAGCTATTCACTGAAAGGGAGAAAGCCTCTCTTGCACTTTTTTTTAAAGCCGGTTTTCCGAACTGCATAAGCAATTAACTAATGGTTTGGGTGAACCGGTGAGAACTGGCTGAATCCCACCTGTGCATGTGATGTCAGGCAATCCTTCCTCTTGCATTTACAGTGGAGAAAATGGTTGAGAACAGGCTTCAGGGAATGATGCACCACTAGTACGCGGAGCTGAAATCCAGCTTTTACCTTTCTGAAAATGGACCAAAATGACATTGCACTGGGCTTTCATCCAGGCTACCAAGGTCCTCCTCTGCAATTTCAAACACAATCTCAAGGGGAGAAAGACTGCTTTTTTTAAAGGCTTGATCCTATAAGAATAGATGGGATGGCCGTTGAGCATTAGAATCAGGACCACCACTGACTTTAGCTAATTGAGTTTTGATGTCTCAGTTCCATCACTCTGTATAAGCAGAACTTTGGATGGGGGGGAATGAGGAATTTGGAATTTTCAATTGGTACTCAGAGCCTGGTTTGAGAACTAGAACTAGAATAGCTTTATTGTCACTTTGAATGTACACTAATTGGCATATATTAAAATCAAATTTCGTTGCATACAGCTCTCAAAGGGCCTCCACCTCTAAATATACACTACATAAACATAACTAAATTTATACAAAATTATGCATATACCCACATATATTATATGACATGGAGAAACAACAGGGTCTAGTATAGATGTATACGTGTACATGGCGAGAAAAGTGAATCTTGCAAATTTACCAGAGGGATGGCATAGGGAACAAAGCTGTTACAGAATCTGCTAGTCCTGCTAGAAATACTTTGAAACCTCCTCCCAGAGAGGAGCAGCAGAAACAGACCATGAGGTGGGTGTGTGGAGTCTCACCTGACTGGTGAAATGGATGTCTTAACAGATAACAGATATCAGAGTTGGAAGGGACCTCATAGGTCATCTGGTCCAACCCGCCACCCAAGCAGGAGACCCTACACCATTTCTGACAAATGGCAGTCCAGTCTCTTCCTGAAAGTCTCAAGTGATGGCGCTTCCACAACTTCCAAGGGCAAGGTGTTCCATTGCTTGATTGTTCTGTCAGAAAGTTTTCTCCTTGTTTCCAGGTTAAATCTCTCCTTGTTCAGTTTCCATCCATTACTCCTTGTTTGGCCTACAGGCGCTTTAGAAAATAGCTTGACCCCCTCCTCCCTGTGGCAGCCCTTCAAATATTGGAAGACTGCTATCATGAGACATGGTCCTTCTCTTCACTAGACTAGCCATGCCCAATCTATGTCACAATCTAATCAAAGTGATAGATGCCACCTGTAAATAAAATAAGTTGGCAATCTCTACCACCATGGTGGCATCAACGTCATGACAGGCACATGCCTATATCCACCTTGAAAATAAATAAATCTATAACCAACCAACAATGAAACCCAATCTTCAGGGAGAAGTCTGTAAACATTATTTATAAGGTGTGGCAGATGGGCTGCCTGTGATCTGACTATGGGAACCCTGGGGGTGTATAATGTAATTTCTAGGGAAAACAGAGAAGCATGGGCATTGAGCTCCTGAGGAACAAAAGGGGTAGACCAGACAGATGATAGACTGAATTGTCCCTCGTTTCTTCATATGAGACATCTGGTGTATTGTCAAACTATCTCAACTAGCTTCTCATGGGGCTTCAGGTCTTTGGGGAATCCATTGCACAATTCCATTGGTGAAGTTTGTGAAGGTGGGCTCTTGCTTGGATAAGTTTGAGGTCCTCTAGAAGGATAAGCCTTCGCACAAAAGCTTGGATTGTACTGCAGCCAAGATTACAGCTGGTCCCTTAGCAAAGCTGCAGTCTACCAATTTGCATTAGCTATCTCCAAGGAGTCTGCGCTATGGGCTTCATACCAGAAAAAGCTAGAAGGCAAGAAAAGAACTCAAGGCAAAGCATGCATGAAAGAAACACGCGGGAGATAAAGATTCCCCTGAGATAACTATCTTTGTTACCAAACAGTACCCCCAAAAAGGCTAACACCAGAAGCGTACATTGAATTTGTGTCAATAGTTGCCGTATGCTGTGCTGCCAGCTTGCACGGAAGCCATCAGAGAAAGGATTAAATTGGAGTTATCATAAATGCTCCAAGCTAAAGAAAAAAGAGCTCAGAGGTAAGAGGTACAGAGCCACACGATCATTTGTAGGAAATGGCTTCTGTTGAGTCCAGCAAAAGAGAAGCCAGATTCGGGGTGGGCACTACACCAAAGTTACATTTTTAACACTAAGAAGGGTTATTTTAAGCGGGTTATATCTTCTAGGAGAAAATAATTGCAGATGCCTATTCTTGAGGAGTGCACGGATTTCATGAGAGACGGCTATAATGAAGGCATCTCACAAACCTGAGCTTGTGGTTTACTTGTTAACAGAACTGTTGCTGAAATAGTGTACAAGCAGGATTTTTCCATTCTCTGTACATGGCAGGAGAAACAGGGAATTAATAGAGGATGGTGTTTTAGAGGACAACCTTTGCCTGAACTCCGGATCCATGAATCTTCTTGCAAATTTTGGACAACAGCCTTTTGGACAAGAGGCCCCATAGCCCAAAATACTGATGGAAACAGTCAGTGGTGAGATTCAAATAATTTAACAACTGTTCTCTGCCCTAATGACCAGCTGGGTGATTGTGGCCATATTGGGCATGGCCAGGGGGTTTGACAGGCAGCACTCGGCCTCCTGCACCCCCCTGGGAGCAAAAATGGGCCACGGGGGGGCATGCCACACCCCCATGCCCCATTTTGGGCCTAGTAGGCCTCCCTGCAGGCCCCTGGGAGCAAAAATGGGATGCGTGAGTATTCCTAGAAGGGGAGGGGAAGGGCCAGACAGCAATTTAAGAAGCAGTTCGCCTGAAGTGGTGTGAACCGGTTGAATCCCACCACTGGAAACAGTGCAGAAACAGGCTTAGTAGTACTGATAAAGGAGAACATTGGTAGCTCAGGGTTGAAATGAAGGGTCCTTGAGGCTCTCTGAGCTTGGCTGTCATCTTGTAGATGTTTCATTACCCAAACTAGGTAAGATCATCAGCGCTAGCAATTTTAGCTTTTCAGTTTTGCTCAAGTCATTCTGGGCAATGAATGACTAGGAGAGATGCAGATAGAAGTGACTTCATCTCATCACTGTACCCATTATCCCAATTCGGGCATCAAATTATAGGAGAAATTTGTCCAGAGAATTGTTCAATAACAGGCTTGAAGCAGATTCTTTTATGGAAACGTAAATTATGACAGCAGAGGCTACCCTAAAAGGAGGTAGGGATGCAAGCCCCATATTTCTTATTTTTGTTTATTGTTATCCCACCTTTATCATTTTTATAACTCAATGAACTCTCTCCTGCTCTTATTTTCCCCCCAACCAACCATGTGAGGTGAAATGGAGAGAAAGAGAATGGATGGCTCAAAGTCACCCAATTTATTTTTTTATATCTAAACTTAAATTTATATGAATTGCAATATGCATGTGATTAGTTCAGCAGACTAATTTATTGGATATAGCACATTTTGGTTGTATGTGCATGTTGATAAAATGATAGGTATATGATAGTGTTGTAAAGACAATAGCTTAAACTAGATTAAAGCAAACCTCTTTGAATAAGTTATTATCAATATATTATTGTTCTAGGAGTTATCTCTCGCTAGCCTTGTTTCCCAGTGCTGTTTCTGTTTGCTAGTGCAACACTATTTGTGTCTAAATGTGTAGAGCCCAGGAGACAATTTATTTTTCTTTGGGAAAGTATATTTGGGAGAAGAGGTAATTTAGTAGCTTTACCTAACCTCTATTTCTTTCAATTACACTGTCAATCAGATTTCACATTTCTCCCAAAAAATTGTGGCATTTCTTCATCCTTTGAAATGACTTTACCATTTAAAAATTACACAAGGTATGTATTTGGATTATATATATTTTCTTTTTAAAAGAACCATTTGCATTTTATATAAGAATAAAGTATGGGGAAGGTTACACAACATTGAAATAGGCAAAAAGAAGATGGTTAATTTATCAGCCTCCATCCTGATAACAGTTTGTTTTTTTATTACTGCATCATCACATATTTATTTCTGCTTTAATGCTACATTCATTATCACATTCTTTACACATCTTCATTGGGCTCTTGAAAACAGAGACCATAGTATGTGTTTCAAGATGCTCTAAATATCTAATGATTGACTAACGTTTTACAGATAGTCCTCAACTTACGACCATAGTTGAGTCCAACATTTCTGTTGTTAAGCGAGACATTTCTTAAGTGAATTTTGTCCCATTTTACAACCTTTCTTGCCACAGTTGTTAAGTGAATCACTGTAATTCTTAAGTCAGTGACACGGCTCTTAAGTTGCTTCCCCATAGACTTTGCTTGTCAGGTCGTAAAATAGGATCACATGACCCCGGGACACTACAACTGTCATAAATATGAGTCAATCTCCAAGCATATGAATTTTGATCACGTGATTATGGAGATGTGATTATGGTTGTGTGAAAAATGGCCATAAGTCACTTTTTTCAGTGATGTTGTAACTTGGAACAGTCACTGAATGAATTGTTGTATGTCGAGGACTGCCTGGATTTAGAAAACGAGCCATCAAATGTAAAACAGGATTATTAATCAAAAATAATATGTTTTGTGGAATAATAGAAAAGAAT
This sequence comes from Notechis scutatus, assembly GCF_049901735.1. Taxonomy (NCBI): domain Eukaryota; kingdom Metazoa; phylum Chordata; class Lepidosauria; order Squamata; family Elapidae; genus Notechis; species Notechis scutatus. The sequence goes on along the minus strand of NC_142010.1, from coordinate 188,444,341 downwards.
AGCCTCCCATTCCACAAAACTACGGAGATAACAAGTGACATTGGGAATCAGGCATCCAATTCAATGGATTTATTGTTGCTTGTAGCCAGTTATGGGGGCACTAGAAAGCTAAGTAGGGATCAAATGCAACCCAGGTTGGTGGGGTGCAGAGGTGGCATTCAGCAGGTTCTGACCAGTTCTGGAGAACCGGTAGTGGAAATGTTGAGTAGTTCAGAGAATCGGCAAATCCCACCTCTGACTGGCCCTGCCCACATCTCTTCTCTGCCTCCCGAGTCCCAGCTGATCAGCTGGGTCTTCTATTGTTGCCCTGCACAGGAGAATGGAGCTGGAAAGCAGGTTAGTGGGGTGGGGAGGGAATGGGGATTTTGCAGTAACCTTCCCCCAGAAGTGGGGAAGAATGGAGATTTTACAATATCCTTCCCCTGCCATGCCCACCAAGCCACACCACGCCCACCATGCCACGCCCATAGAATGGGTAGTAAAAAAAATTAGAATCACACCACTGGTGGGGTGGGGTAAAATGTGGTAAGACTTCAAGAAACTGGATGTGTCATCATCAAACAGGCTCTATTTCTTCGACAAGATAGTGAAATAGGGGAATGGGAAGTCACTTATTTTGAACCACTAGAGATGACAGTGTAAATGCTTGGCAGCATTTCTTCTGGAACCATGGCTGAGCAATTAACAGAATACAGAGTTGGAAGGGATCTTGGAGGTCTTCTAGTCCAAACCCCTCCTGATGCAGAAGACCCTATACCAGTGTTGGTGAACCTTTTCACACTGAGTGCCGAAACGGGAGCACGCGGGGAGCACCAGAAACCGGAAGAGCAGCTTCCCTGGCACGCATGCTCATGTTGGGAAGCCGAGCTTTCGGTTTCCGGCACGTGCATGCATTCCAGCCACTTGGTCTTCTGGTTTCTGGCGTGCAGGTGCATGCGAAGACCAGATGGCTGGTGCATGCATGGGCACCGGGGAGCTGCTCTTCCAGTTTCTGGCACTCCTGCGTGCACAAAGACTGGCTGGCTGGCGCCCATGCATGCACCAAAACCCAGAAGAGCAACAGGCGATGGCTGGTGTGCCTGGAGAGATGGCTCTGCGTGCCACCTCTGGCACGTGTGCCATAGGTTCACTATCACGGTCCTATACCATTCCAGGCAAGTGACTGTCCGGTCTCTTCTTAAAAAGGCCTCCAGTGATGGTGTGCCCACAACTTCTGAAGGCACTGATGGATCAATTGATAAACCAGTTTAAGCAAATTAGTTGAGTCTTATGATATTACGAGGACATAGTTAGGCAACATATTTCACACTGGTGAGCCCCCTGAATGCGAAAGGACCTTAGTTAAGAATTATTAACAACATTCTGCCTTCATTCTGATTGGAATTAATGCTCTCTCTGCCCTGTTGCTTCTTTCTCCTTCATGTTATCTTCTCCTAATGATCAGGGTCTTTTTTTAAATAACCCCTTCCCATCTCTGAAAGTAATGAAGTTGTAGCTGTAGTAAAGTTGTAATCCAGACTAGATGTGTAGCGGCGGGGCTATTCCAAATTTCTGAAAACGATGCAATGTTGTGCATGCACGTGCTTGTGGGGACAACCCGGAGCAACTTTTGAAGCAGTAGCACAATCTTTGCAGATGATGGATTGGTTTCAATGATTCGAAAAAAGAGAATGAGCATTGTGAAGCACCCATTTTGAATGCTTTGTGCAGTTGTAATTGCCTTTCTTTGCAAGATATCCTTGTGTTTCTATTTCCTTGCGCATACATTTTCTCTCTAGCAACATATCTTATGTATTTGTTGTAGTTCGCTAGCAGCAGGTGTGGATGGCTGAGGTCTTGGAGAACGAGGACTCAGATGAAGGGCCTGCATGTGATGCAGGGATGGGGCCAGGACCACCAGGGTGTGGAATGCTGCCTTCAGAGATTGTGAAGGCTGGCAGCAATGATGCAGAGGACCCCAAGGAGCCTGTGCGCAGTGCATATGCACGCAGGGCTACTTAAAGGAAAGAGCAGCTGCAGCAGCATGGGTGACTTGGGAGTAAGGCTGCAAGGTAATGACCCCTCCCTCAAGAGATAAAATCCAACTGAGAAACTGGAGTTCTTTGCAGGAAGCAAAGAACTTTTTGCACTCAAGCCTTATGGACATTAGAAATATCTTGGTTGGTGTTTGGAGACTCTTTGCGTTTGAAATATTTCTTAGTAACTTTATCTTGTGTTCTTGGCAAGCCTTTCACAACCTTGGCAAGGCTTGTTCTTATCAGAGACAATTAGTTTGAAACAGCCTTTTAATTGTGAAGGAACATAATTCGTAAAGAATCATTAAAAGGTTTTGCTGTTACCTCTGATTCGTGTTTGTTTCCTTGGAACAAGGTTTGGGTTAGAACAGTATTATATCTGGTAATATGTCTCATATTTTATGACATACTTTCTCTATTATAAAAAAATCGGCATCCGTAAATTATACAAATGGCAATCAAGCCAGTATCCATTCAAAAGAGTGAAGGCTTCACTGTCTTTTTGGAAAACAAGTAAAGAGTAGACCAAATGTGCTACTTGGAAGAGGTAAGCCAGCAACAGACGGATGCTTGCAAGAAAGAACTGCAAATTTCAAATGGTGGCAACCTGAAGAGCAAATTTTCTCAAGAAGATTCCCATCTCAAATGTTTCTGTGGGCTTCACATTCAACAGAGAAGAACGATGTCCAGATTAAGCGGGGAACATCCTCACATACTGAATTCCACACAGCAGTCATTTCTGTTGATAGTTTTCTGTCAAACTATGTGATTGGAGAGAGATGTGTTTGTGTTCTGGTGTGTGTGTGTGTGTGTGTGTGTGTGTGTGCGTGAACATCCTTTTGAAGTTCTTAAATGCATCAGAAGATACTGAAATTGTACTTAACACCTTCCTTTTTAAAAATGTGGGTGTCTAGTTCAGATAGATCCTTAGACAATAACTTCACATCGTCAGTATCTCAAGCAATATGTCTGTGGAAATTCTCAGTCATCCAGGTCATAGTTGTCTCAAAGGTGTTATTTTTCTTCACATTGGCCAGTTCCCTTATGAAGAAAAACAAAAACAAAATATCCCACCCTTGAGATTTCAAGCAAGAGCATCCTGCATCGTATGAAAAAAAAAAAAAAATGCCCTGAAAGAAATCTGAGGATGATTCTGAAGTCCCCTGTAGTCTTTCTCATGCAAGACTCCCAACTTTTTTGGTCTACAGCACAGGTGTCCAACTCGATTGCGTCATGTGACGTATCGTGACGTTTTTTGCCTTTGTGGAGCCAGGGTGGGCGTGGCCTGTGCGTGACGCACCCAGCCCGCGGGCCGCCCATTTGGCAAGCCTGGTCTACAGCTTCCATCAACTGTATCCAAAAGATTTGAGTGGTCAAGCTTTAACAGGAATTATCTATTGTAACTGAAAAAACTCAGTAAATAAGTGAATGATTTTTAAAAAGTACTATGTGATCTTTAAATGTGCAGGTAGTCCTCGACTTATGGCCATTTATTTAATGATCGTGCAAAGTTCCTGAAAAAAAGTGACTTATGACAATTTTTCTCACTTATGACTGTTGCAGCATCCCCCATGGTCACATGATCAAAATTCATATGATTGACAAATGATTCGTGTTTATGACTGCTACAGTGTCCTGGGGTCGTGTGAACAGCTTTTGCGACCTTCTTACAAGCAAAGTCGATGGGGAAGCCCGATTGACTTGACAACGGTGTCGCTAACTTAACAATGGCAGTGATTCACTTTAACAACTGTGGTAGGAAAGATTGTAAACTGGAGCAAAACTCACTTGGTGTTGTAGCCCACCAGTGGCCAGCAGAGCTGTTGGCAGACTCGGACAGTGTTTTGGTCAGCCGGCAGCAGGTGCAGACAGTTGAGGAGAGCGAGGACTCAGATGAGGGGCCAGGACCATTAGGGAGTGGACTGCTGCCTTCAGAGATTGTGGGGCCTGGCAGCAGCAATGAGGAGGTTCCCGAGGAGCCTGTGCCAAGTGCGTGTGCACGCAGATTGCTCGGAGGAAAGAACAGTTACAACAGCACAGGTGACTCGGGAGTAAGGCTGCAAAGTAATGGCTCCTCCTTCAAGAAGATAAAAGCCAGCTGTGAAATTAACCTTCTTTGCAAAAGGCAAAGAAGTTTTGAACTCAGCCTCATGGACATTACAGTTGGCATTTGAAGACTCTTGTAAACTATTTCTTATCTGTTGTTTTTTGTCAGACTTGAAAAAACTTGGCAAGGCTCTTTCTTGTTGGAGCTAATTAGTTTGAAACAGCCTTTTATCTGTGAAGAAACAGGATTCTTAGCTGAAACTTAAACAAATTATACTGCTGCCTTTATCTTGTGTTTGCTTTTTTGGAACCAGGTTTGGGTCAGAACAGACAGTGAGGAGGTTGGGGAGGAACATGGGCCAGTCCTGGAATCTGGGGAAGTCTCTTACAAGTGCTCTGCGTTGGAGGCAGCGATGGGGCCAGGACCATCTGACAGTTATCAGCTGCCTTCGGAGTTGGACATCAGTGAGGCAGAAGAACAGCTGGAGCCTGTTCCCAGTGCCCCGCATGCACAGAGCTGCCAGAAGAAGGCAACAGTTAAGGAACAAGGGTCAACTTGGGAGGAAAGGCACAGGTGGATGGCGAATGGCCCCTCCCATAGGGAATAAAGAGGAGTGAAAGGGGAGTGGTGTTTGCAGAAGACAATTAGTTCGTTTAATTAATGTGAAGATTTGTTTGTGACTCCTTGCCAGGTATTTGCTGGTACAACGTTACGCTTGGAAGCTATCGCCCTGGCAACTCTCCAAGCCTGATAAGGTCTGTGCTTATAAATCACCCTTGAAAGATAGTTTGCCAGGACTTTGCTGGATGTGAATGATAGGAATTCACATTGGCCTAATAAAAAGGGGTTTTGTCAGGACGAGGAGCCTGCATCGTGATTTTGTAAGCCTAGGTCAGAACACTTGGCAACTGTCTTGCTTAGCAACCAAAATTTTGGGCTCAATTGTGGTCATAAGTCGAGGATTACTACTGTATTGTTTTTGTTTTATTGTCAATTATTTTGTTTGCACAACAGGCAAAAAGAGCCAAGGAGGCATTTCCAAAAATTGCAGTGATGGAATTGGGTGGAGGACTATTTCAGAAAGCATGTCAGTCTGATCCTTACAGAATTGTTC